>NC_069500.1:1215224799-1215524799 GCF_027579735.1 Bombina bombina | reverse complement strand
AATGTGATTGTTCAGATGAAAGCCAGATTTGATCATTATGAGGAGCTATCGTTTCTCAGTTTGGTTGACTGTACAAAACTTAAAGAAATTGCAGAAAATTTTGATGACACCAAACTGCAAAGCCTAGGAAAATACAGAAAGCACTTTGATTTGCTTCGACTCAAATGTGATCTGGTGGGCTTATACAGTGCAGAAAGAGTAAGGACTGAATGCAAATCACCATTACAGCTCCTCAATTTTGTGATTGAGAATGATTTGATGAATGGTCTTCCAGAGGCTGTAAAATTATTCAAGCTGGTGCTCACAATGCCAGCTACAACAGCTTCTGTAGAACGATCATTTTCTACATTGAAAAGAATAAAAACCCACAGTCGCAATAGGACTGAACAGAGTTGACTTTCCTCACTGGCACTCTTGTCTATTGAGACACCTAGACTTTTAATGTTAAAAGCTAAAGACAAAGAGGATTTCTACAAGAAAGTAACCGAAAAGTTTGTTTTAAAAGAAAGACGAATGGACTTTATTTATAAATGAGACTCTGTAGGTGCCCGACCACAGAAAAGAAAACATGTCTGCAGTGCTACAAAAAAGTCCCAGTTTCAAGTGTTCATGATTACACCCCACCACCAGTTCGAATTTGTTCTATGTTATTTATTAAAGAGTTCTATTTTTAAAACAAAAAAGTTGTCTCTTTTTTTTTCTTCTCTGAAGCTATTTTGCAATACCATGTTCAATCATGCTAATTGCCCTTATGCAACCTGCTAATTTAATCGTCAATTTAAGCTACCACTATGGTTCATATATTGGCTTCTTCTCGGGCATATCATAGCCAGTGCCTCACTTGCCTCTGACCTCACCACACGTCACTGGAAACAAATATTATAAACTGGAATAAAAACTTGAAGTTAAAATATTTACACATTAGCTTTATTACCTTATTAGAAATTGCATATAATTATTTACATTTAGATCTATTCTATAAAGAATTAGCTCACCTGTTCTGCTATACATATATGCTAATCCTTTACAGGAACACAGTGGGCTTTATTCATTAATTTGAGAACAATCTCCAAAAGCTTTAATTTTGTAGTATTTTGAACATTTACTTCTGTATGGAGCATTTTTTAGTTTCAGAAATGATGAGATAGAACATACAATTTTAAACAACTTTCCAATTTCAAATTTGCTTCATTCTGTTTGTATCCTTTGTGGAAGGTGCAGAAATGCATTACTGGGAGCTAGCAGAACAAATTGGACAAGCCAATGACAATAAGCATATACAGTTGTGCTGCCACTAATCAGTAACTAAATCCCAGTAATTGCTGGTCCTCAGCCTGCCTATCTGATTTTCAACAAAGTATTCCAAGAGAACAAAGCATATTAGATAATAGAAGTTAATTGGGGTGCATGCTCTATCTGAAACATGACAGTTTAATGTTGTCTTTTATGTATATAAGTGTGTACTTGGCTCATCAGTATATTTTTTTAATACTTTTGTCAAGCCTTATGTTACACTGTTGTTATATAGTATTATTGACACTACACTCACAAGCAGTAGATGACCTGCAGACCAAGGCTTTAAAGGACTAGTAGACGCAGTAGATTTGCATAATCAACAAATGCATAATAAAAAGACAATGCAATTTTTTGGTATCCTTTGTTGAAGAACATACCTAAGTGTGATGTGCACGTGCCTTTCTTGAGCACCATATTGCAGCAGCTGTGTTGGCAGTATTGATAACTTGTCCTTTGTGTAAAATTTGTATGGTAAATTATTTCTATTTTTACAATACAGTAGTGAGTAGAGAAGAGATTGTGTATCATTCTAATTGCTTAGTAACTGGAGTGTTTGTGGATGTCAGTGAGCAGAGTATGTGTGCTTTATTCTCCAGGTAATCAATAAATTTCCAATGAGCTGGTGCTTTAGTGCAATGTTTCTCAACCATGGTCCTCAAGTACCCCCAACAGGCCAGGTTTTCATTATAGCTGAATCAATGCACAGGTGAAGTAATCAGCTGATCAGTGGTTACTAACTTGCTCTCACCCATCAGCTGATTATTTCACATGTGCACTGGTTCAGCTATCATTTAAACCTGCCCTGTTGGGGGTACTTGCAGCCCTCTGTTTATGTGTTTCTCTGGCGTATCATATCTAGTGCCTCACCAGCCTCTGACCTCACTGCACGTCACTGAATTGTAGGTATTTTATTTAATTAATTTATTGATAGTGTAGTATTAGGTTTAATTGTAGATAATTGTAGGTATTTTATTTAATTAATTTATTGATAGTGTAGTGTTAGGTTTAATTGTAACTTAGGTTAGGATTTATTTTACAGGTAATTTTGTAATTATTTTAACTAGGTAGCTATTAAATAGTTATTAACTATTTAATAGCTATTGTACCTGGTTAAAATAAATACAAAGTTGCCTGTAAAATAAATATTAATCCTAAAGTAGCTAAAATATAATTATTATTTATATTGTAGCTATATTAGGGTTTATTTTACAGGTAAGTATTTAGCTTTAAATAGGAATAATTTATTTAATAAGAGTTAATTTATTTAGTTAGATAAAAATTATATTTAATTTCGGGGGGTGTTAGTGTTAGGGTTAGACTTAGCTTTAGGGGTTAATACATTTATTAGAGTAGCGGTGAGGTCCGATCGGCAGATTAGGGGTTAATACTTGGAGTTAAGTGTCGGTGATGTTAGGGAGGGCAGATTAGGGGTTAATACTATTTATTATAGGGTTATTGAGGTGGGAGTGAGGCGGATTAGGGGTTAATAACTTTATTATAGTAGCGGTGAGGTCCAGTCGGCAGATTAGGGGTTAATAATTGTAGGTAGGTGGCTGCGACGTTGGGGGCGGCAGATTAAGGGTTAATAAATATAATATAGGGGTCGGTGGTGGTGGTGTTAGGGGCAGCAGATTAGGGGTACGTAGGGATAGCGTAGGTTGCGGCGGTGTGCGGTCGGCAGATTAGGGGTTAAAAAATTTATTAGAGTGGCGGCGATGTGGGGGGGCCTCGGTTTAGGGGTACATAGGTAGTTTATGGGTGTTAGTGTACTTTAGAGCACAGTAGTTAAGAGCTGTGTGAACCGGCGTTAGCCCAGAAAGCTCTTAACTCCTGGCTTTTTGCTGCGGCTGGAGTTTTGTCGTTCGAGTTCTAACGCTCACTTGAGCCAAGACTCTAAATACCGGCGTTAGAAAGATCCCATTAAAAAGATAGGATACGCAATTGGCGTAGGGGGATCTGTGGTATGGAAAAGTCGCGGCTGCAAAGTGAGCGTTAGACCCTTTCCTGACTGACTCCAAATACCAGCGGGCGGCCAAAACCAGCGTTAGGAGCCCCTAATTCTGGTTTTGACGGCTAACGCCAAACTCTAAATCTAGGCGTTGGTATTCTTAGTTGAAAGCTAAACCTAGGAGTAAACCTAGGAGGTTCATATGCTAATTTCTTAAACCTTGAAGGCCGTCTCTAATCAAAATGCATTTTGATTGTTTTTCACCACTAGAGGGCATTAGTTCCCGTGTTTCATATAGATAACATTGAGCTCATGCATGTGAATTTACCATGGAGACAACTCTGATTGGCTAAACTGCAAGTCTGTCAAAAGAACTGAAATAAGGGTGCAGTCTGCTAAGGCTTAGATACAAGGTAATTACAGAGGTAAAACGTGTATAATTATAACTGTGTTGGTTATGCAAAACTGGGGAATTGGTAATTAAGGTATTATCTATCTTTTAAAACAATAAAAATTGTGGTGTTGACTGTCTCTTTAAACAAACATTATTTTTTTCCTTTTTTTGCAATAAAAAAGAGGGTATTTTAAATTGCATTCCAGTGTTTTGTTTTTAAAAACTGGTGTCTCTATAGTGATAAATGTATATTTGATGTTATTATACTTGCAGGGTGTATCACTGTGTACCAAAAAAAATGTACAGTAGAACTGTGATCATTCCTTTATCAGCAAGTGAGCTTCTATCCAGTGAACATGTTGAGCATTTTTTGTTACTTTCAAAATCAAAATAAACCACTTTAACTTGCTTAAAAAAGTACCCTTTTATATGCATGATAGATAATTATGAGATTAATGTCCCATTATATAAAGCAGGCAGAAAGGTTTGAATACCTAAGGGGTTTAAGCAAATTGTACAACATCTGGACCACACATAATACAGATAACTATCCTGAAAATAAAGATCCCAGCATAACAAATAATTTTACTTTCAATGGCTGCTTCAGCATGCTTAGCATAAGATCCTTGAAGGAGGTACCATCCTTCAAAACATAGTGTATGTTTGAATGTGATAGGTAGAACTATTTTGTGGACATTTACCCAGATTTCAAAGCAGGTTTCAGGGAAAGGAAAGAGAGACTCAAACCTAAAAGAGGAATATATTCTCTGGAAAAAGTGTTACCAAACCTCAAAAATTAGATCTAATATCACACAAGATATCGGATACTATACAACTTTATTTCTGACATTGAACACCTTTTCCACTTTTATTAAAGTCAAAACTTTTTCTTTAGATTAGATTAAAAATACTGCTTTATGCAATTTAACCTGGTCCATTGTGATTCTTTTTTACATCAAAACACCAAAGAGAAGAACTCTCTCCTTAAAAACCTTCTTAAAAAAACAAAATGGTTACCAGGGGAACCTTGGTATTTCAAAAGATCAAGTGTAATTTTCTAGTAGCAAATGCTTAGATTTATGCAAATACTTCAAGAATTAAGATCTTATTCAAAGGTTCAAACACCATATTCTAAATTGAAACCCAAACCCACACGTTAGTAAGAACTATAGGTCCATTCTAATCAATGCAATCAGTCCTAATCAGTGACTTAAGGGAAAAGCGTCTTTACTAGACATGGTTAAATAACTATTTGTCCATTCAAATCAATGCAAAGTCCTTAGATTAAATTGAGAAGATTTTTCAGGATTTTCGACTTTCAACACATCACAAGACATCAATCAGCCCAGTGATAACCATTGATTTATTTATTTATTGATTTTGCATTGTCTGATTCTTTTAATATAGGCAACATGTTTTAAAGGGACAGTCTAATCAAATTTAAACTTTTATGATTCTGAAGTGCATGTCGTTTTAAACAACTTTTTAATGTATTTATATCATCAAAATTGCTTTGTACTCTTGGCATTATTTGTTGAAAGATAAATCTAGGTAGGCTCATATGCTTTCTTCTAAGCCCTTGAAGGGCTGCCTCTTATATCAGTGCATTTGACAGTTTAGATAGCCCTCATTCATGTCTGCCATATAAATAACATTTTATGAGTCAGCACTGATTGGCTAAAATGCAAGTCTGTAAAAGAACTGAGATAAGGGGGGCAGTCTGCAGAGACCTAGATACAAGGTAATCACAGAGGTAAAAGGTGTATTAATATATCCATGTTGGTTATGCAAAACTGGGGAATGGGTATTATCTTATCTATCTTTTTAAACAATAAACATTTTCAAGTAGACTGTCCATTTAAAATAAGGCAGCTTATGAATCTGTCCATAATGATGTTGTTTACAAATTGTTATGACCAAAAATACACCTCCGATGACTTCAACTTCCAGTCTTTGCAAGTTTTTTTACATGACTTTGTTGAAGTCCATTGTCAGTACTTACTCCAGTTCACTAGAGAAAAACATTCTTATAACACATCTTCAATCAAAGCCTCTAATAACATTTCTATTCTGTTTTATATGCTTGAGGATTAAACATAAAATATGCTTGTTAATGGCTAGTTTGAAATAAACACTTTTGAGGCTAATGAATATTACTATGCTCCATTAAAAGTACGCTAGATGCACATGCTAATGGAGCTTATTTTACTCAGCTACACTGTGGGAAGCTGTCATAAATAACTCCCTTTTCTACGTACTGAGATTTCCCAGAACAATGTGCTTAAGAAACCAATAGACCTAGAACAACATATAATATTTATGATTATTAATGCCATCAAATATTTGCTTTTAATATAATTATTTCTATATAAAGCATCAATAGAAAATGTGTGTATCTGTGATCTGTACGAAGATATAAAGGGCTAGATCCTATGTAACTCTCTATAATGGAACCACTGAAAAAATAACTTCATTTATCATTTATAGCACCTATATAGCTACACCAATTTATCCAAAATCGCTGTCTTTGAGTGACCAGATAATACTTGACTAAATCGCTAAATAATTGCAGTACCTGATGGTTTGTCACTATTGTCAGTCATCAGGGGGTCTATGTCACTGTTATTTATTATAAATAGGTATCACTAAACATAGCGATTAAAGGGACAGTCTACTCCAGAATTTTTATTGTTTTAAAAGATAGATAATCCCTTTATTACCCATTCCCCAGTTTTGCATAACCAACACAGTTATATTAATATACTTTTAACCTCTGTGATTATCTTGTATCTAAGCTTCTGCAAACTGCCCCTTTATTTCAGTTCTTTTTACAGACTTGCAGTTTAGCCAATCATTGCCTGCTCCCAGATAACTTCACATGCACCAGCACAGTGTTATCTATATGAAACACGTGAACTAACACCCTCTGGTGGTGAAAAACTGTTAAAATGCATTCTGAAAAGAGGTGGCCTTCAAGGTCTAAGAAATTAGCATATAAACCTACTAGGTTAAGCTTTCAACTAAGAATACCAATAGAACAAAGCAAAATTGGTGATAAAAGTAAATTGGAAAATTGTTTAAAATTACATGCTCTATCTGAATCATGAAAGTTTATTTTGGCCTAGACCGTCCCTTTAAGGGCCAGATTTCAAGTGGAGCGCAAAATATCGCTTTCGCTAAATCAATATATTTGCGCTGCACTTTGTAATACCAGCATATGCAAATGTGCACTGGTATTACCAGTTAGATGCAATGCTAACGTCACCTTGCGGTTGCATTGCACAGAATCATTGCGCTCAAGAGAGCGTGCTTCCATAGGCTCCAACTTGTGCAGTAAGACAAGGCATGAGAACTAGCGCAGCAAAGGGGGAAAGTCTTGCAGCGATGGGCAGCAAATGTAAATATATATGTTTATATACATATAAATGTATGTGTTAATATGTGTATATACACATATTAACACATAAAGATGTATGTATATAAACATATAGATATATATTTACAGGGAACACAAAGTTCTCATAGACCGCAATGTAAAGGCACTTTTTAGTGCCGTTTTTTTTTCTTCTAACACTCCACACCTGCCAACTTCCTACATTAAAAACTGCTTTGTGTTTTTATTTTATTAAAAAATAAAAATGCTACAATTTTTTATTTTTTAATAAATTACCCACCACTGTATTTTGGGGGCATTTGGGACATATTTATAAAATTAACCAGAGGAATTTTATGAGCGCTAATTGCTACCGCAAACTTGCAGTAGTAATAACCAGCCACTTGTAATGGGCGTTTGCCCGTTTGCGGGTGCGCAATAAATTATCGATCCACTTGTTATCTAGCCCTAAGAGTTTTATATTATTTTTATTGAGGTTTATATTAGCACAATACAGATTATAACAAACACAAGTTGCCACAAGCCCTACACATACATAACTTACATGACATATCAGACAGTAATATAAACTGTAGCAACTCAACATATTTTTTAAAGCACCATAACATACAGCATAATTGCATAATCAACAAATCCATAGTGACAAAACAATGCAATATCACAATCATTTTCAAATGAGAAGTAGATTTTTTCGGACAAATTTAAATTTTGATTCCACTTTTCTGCCCCTTGTATTATGTGATGGACATCAGTCAATTGCAGACTCCTATATGAATGCACTGTGATCTTTTGAATATGCTCATTAGTAGCTGGTGCCTCAAAAAGTGTGCATATAAAAATGCTTTTCACAATTTTGCAATGGATTGACATATGACATACTATGGGTTCCATTCATCAAGCTTCATATGCAGCTTTTGAGTGCCTTTGGTGCAGGCTTGCATCAGACCACTGCTTCCTAACCTGTATGCCAGCTCTTAGCTGATGGAATAAAATCCCCCCAGAAAAGTATGACCGGGGGTTATTGATAGCCCCTGCTTGCTTGTGATTGGCCCCCCGTGAGCATGGGGCAACATTGCACAAGCAAACGTATTTGCAATGTAAACGCAGGCTACGTACTTCTACCCTCTGGCCACAGTACTGGGGTTACAGTTTCGAAGCAAACCTTTTCCGTCCGGTCATTGTTAAATGGGGCCCTAAATCTGAAAGTTAAATTTTTTACTTTAGCGTATGATAATGGCAGTAAATTGTAACTTATTTTTTAAATTGCCTTCTCTATCTAAATCATGAAAGTTACATTGACATTTACAGGAAATCCTGATTGGCAGATGGCAGAAGTACTGATACCAGAATGCAATATCTCCAAGGAGGGATAAGAATGAAACAATTATCGTCTATGGGTGTAACCTGTCACTTTAAAAAAAAAGGGAGCAATGCTTTCTGCGCCAAGGAAAATAGCAATTCATAGCAACAGATATTCCTTCAACAGCAACAAAATAAAATAATACAGCTATAAGAACAAAACAAAAGTCTCACAATCAGAAATACATTAAAACGTCCATCTTTATTAAATCATTAAAAGAGTGATATGTCTACGGGGCATGTCTCTGGGCAGCACCTTGAATGGTTGCAATATTGGTAGCTCCGTGTGGATCACGGATAATCTGCCTATTACCAGTGAATTGATTGATCATCCAGCTATACCACCCTAATATATAGAATCTATAGACCAAGACGATTTGAAAGATATACTTTAATTGAGTATTCCACCTCTGCAAACCAATCCGGAGCGTTGAGGCCTGAGGCAGGCTCTTTATAGAGAGGTTCTCAACAACCCCCCCCCCCCCGGTAATACTACAGGCCGGGTAAGCAGTGCACAGAGACTGAAAAAATAACTTAATTTATCATTTATAGCACCTATGCCTATCTAGTACCATACTTGTACTACGGGACAGATAGAGGAGAGGATTAAGTGACTTTCTTGCTGGACACACACCAATAAAATATGGCGCCCAGTGTCACTATGTTACTCAAGGCTGTGACCCGTTTAATAGACGAACAACAAGAGAGGATATTACAAGCTTGGTCTTCTGAATGGGATAGCCTGCGAGCGCTAACAAAGCAAAGTGGACATCGACCCATGATACCAGGAGATTTCCCTGAGAAATCTGATAAAGGTGCCAGTACCTAAGTGCACCTCCCAAATTCATCAGATCCCTCGCCCCAGGTTCAGGCCCCGGCTAAGACAGTACAGAACCGTTATCTGAGTATACCAGAAGGTAACTCTTCAGCTGTGGATAACTTTCCGGATAACTCAGCAGGGTTGAGAGCGTCAACAATAGACTCCTCTATGAGGCGGCCGATCGCGGGGGGACCTGCGAGTGACGATAGAGTTGATACACGTGTCGCTTCCCCCAGCATAAAGGTGATATTTCATATGCAGAATCTATGAGATAAACAGGGGCTGTTTTCGGAGCTCTCGAAGTATCGTGACTTATCCTGTACACAACAGCAGCCGTTGGGAGCTGACTTTGAACTCTCACCCATCACCGGTTTAGAGTTAGTGATCCCTACAGATATATCCCTGGCTGTTAGTCCACACTCCCATTCGTGCATTGGCTAAGAGCTAAACAAGTACCCTCCAAGCTTTAAAGCTACTGTATATAGGTTAAATAGATATAAGCTACACCCCTGAGACTTTCATTTCTTTTTTTTTTACTATATAAGTGGACGCTTTGGAGTGAGAGACTTATTTATTATATATATAATACTGTTCCAGCACTCATGTTATTGAAGTTCTTACACATATTGATATAGTTTTCTATTTGTTGCATCAACATAGACGTATACTACTATAGTTATTATAGGGCATGACTTGATTGTCTACAGCTATACTTATGTACGCATCAACATAGGTTGCCTAGACTTATACTTCTATAGTTATCATAGGGCATGATTTGATTGTCTACAGCTATACTTATGTACTTCTGAGGGGACTGCTTGATTTGTCACACTAGAGAGTTAAATATGCTCTCTTTTCCTTTATTTTGTTTTAGTCTGTAATATCTTAATGTTCTTAACAGTCTTAAGACTATCTGTATTATGTATCAACCCTAGATTAATAGTAATAGCGGTCCCCAGAGTGAGAATCGCCTATCTCCCTAAACTCTTTATTTTTGTGCTTTCTCATAATTGTTTATGTTCCTACCCCAATGCCCCATTGTCAGCGGTCAAGACAGTGGGACATAATAAGTTTGAGCATTTTTTTATTTTTAATGTACTACCCTAATCTTAAATCTCCTATTCACTATGGGAGTTATTTATTAAGATACTTATAGCTATCTATACCGATGTAGATGCTAATTACAGTTTAGTTAATTAAGCCCTCTCCCTCTTTCCCATAAGCAACCGTCTGTGTGTACTTAGTTTGGTAACTTCTACTATGCTTCACAGCTGCCCACTTTGTGATCCAGGAGAAACTAGTATCAGTACATGAAAGTTCCCTTGCTATATTACTACTACTAAAATGCTATAACTATAGTTAAAGAGATTCATATATGGTCATGTTCCCATATTAACTTCCTGTTATATGTTTTATCCTTTATGTTTTGCTGGGAATATTTGTTGATATACAATTGTTAGATAATGCTCATATATATATTCAGAAAAACAAAAAATGAGGTTCACCATTTTGGACCCAAGAGTGGTCTCCTGTACGAGATTACCTTTTAAAGCTATAATTCTTTTTTATCACTGTAAGGTCCAAAAGTGGCCTCATGTATCAATTAGAAGGCATGTAATTTGACTGGCATGTGATATGTGTATTACCATTCTCGAAACTTGTCACATAACCATGTACCATATATCTAATTGGAATCATGTTGGTTAAATATCTTGAAACATATTTTATTTATGTTTTATGGTGACATATATTGTATGTATGCCATTAATTGTACCTCAATAAAAAGAAGAAGAAAAAAAAGTGATATATTGAGAGCATATTCTGCTTGTCCCAAACACTGTGCATGGGAAAGGTCAGCCAATTAGATTAGGTTGTATTTGTACCACAAATTATTATTATATGTCTGAGGCCCTGATATTAAAGATGATTTACACCTAGCACCTGTTAGTGACGGACCCTTAGGCTCTTGGATGGATGACACCTAGCTGTCAAATGGTAGTATTCTAATGTTAATAGTGTGGCCAAAAGCGCCTGCCTAACAGTGGCTGGGTCTGAGTGAGTGAACTAGTGGACAACTTATTAAGCTGGAATAATTGTAGACAATTTCTTGTAATTCACAATATATGCAGTGACTTAATAAAAACAGTAGTTTATTAACAATATTTAAAAAAATAAATACATGGATCCATGCATTAGTAAATTACATAAAATACAATACATATGAGTTGTTCTGCTTATAATAATGTTTCAATTAAGAGGTAAAAGTTCAGAGGTTAAAATGTTTCAATTTAGAGATAAAAATATATGAGTTGTCTTGCTTACAACAATTTCGAATCAAGGTAAAAAACTTTCCAACATGTGGTGAGGATATTGGCAACTATACATAAATTGTACCAATCCCTTTTGTTTCTATTGGGTGTCAACAAAACACAGGTTGTGAATGGGGATATATAAACTAGATAATAGGAAATAAATCTCAATTGTGTTCTAACTATATGTTCTTGTTGGTATCGGTATTTGCTTTGAAAAGGCCTTGTAACAAAGCTATTGTTAATTGCCTCCCAAATTCCTATATTGCAACTATGTGCTTATTGTTATAAACTTCGGCCTAAAGTTCTGCCTAAAGTGATTATTAAATCACAATTCTAGATCTAGTGTCTCAAACAATACAATATGTGAGGCTAAAATGTGAAAAATGTGAAAAAAATCAGAGTAACAATTCTGATAAAAGTATTGATAAAGGCCTTTGAGAGGCCAAAACGCGTCGACCACTGGTAAGCACATTTTCTTTATTACTTTTGTTGAAAAACGGTCCATACTATTATTTTTTCTTTCTTTACAGAAGGACTAAACAAACAAACATTTTTAAGGGAGCTCTTTGAATAATCCAGTCCTCCCCTATTGGAGCACATTATTCTAATATCATTTGGAGAAACTTTTTATTTTATTTCTTGGATCAATTAGCAACTGACATTTCACCGTAACACATCAGATACTTTTGATACAACTGACACTTTATTTTCACCCTAATGGACTTAGAGGCCTATTTAAGAAAGGTCTTGCGGACCTGATCCGACAGTGTGGATCAGGTCCGCAAGACCTCGCTGAATGTGGAGAGCAATACGCTCTCCGTATTCAGCATTGCACCAGCAGCTCACAAGAGCTGCTGGTGCAACGCCGCCCCCTGCTGACTCGCAGCCAATCGGCGATTCCTGTCCGCCTCATCAGAGCAGGCGGACAGGGTTATGGAGCAGCAGTCTTTGGACCGCTGCTTCATAACTGCTGTTTCTGGCGAGTCTGAAGACTCGCCAGAAACACGGGCCTTCAAGCTCCGTTCAGAGCTTGATACATAGGCCCCATTGTTTGGACCAATTGGAGTTTGCTATAATTGGACATTTATTTTTGCATTTTGTAATGGACACTTCGTTTTTACACATCATTTAAACATCATTTTCATATTGTCTTTTTTCACATTGGATTTCCCTTTTTCACATTGGATTTCACCTTTATATTTTTCTACATTGGATTTCATGATTTTATTTTTTATACTTTTATCAGAATTGTACCTCTGATTTTTTTCAAATGTTTTCACATTTTAGCCTCACATATTGTATTGTTTGAGACACTAGACCTAGAATTGTGATTTAATTATCACTTTAGGCCGAACTTTAGGCCGAAGTTTATAACAATAAGCACATAGTTGCAATATAGGAATTTGGGAGGCAATTAACAATAACTTTGTTACAAGGCCTTTTCAAAGCAAATAACAAGAACATATAGTTAGAACACAATTGAGATTTATTTCCTATTATCTAGTTTATATATCACCATTCACAACCTGTGTTTTGTTGACACCCAATAGAAACAAAAGGGATTGGTACAATTTATGTATACTTGCCAATATCCTCACCACATGTTGGAAATTTTTTTTACCTTGATTCGAAATTGTTGTAAGCAAGACAACTCATATATTTTTTATCTCTGAATTGAAACATTTCTTAGCTCTGAATTGAAATACATTTTTTACCTCTGAAGTGAAATATTTTTCACCTCTGAATTGAAACATGTTTACCTCTGAACTTTTACCTCTTAATTGAAACATTGTTGTAAGCAAAACAACTCATATGTATTATTATATTTTATGCAATTTGCTAATGCATGGATCCATGTATTTATGTTTTTAAATATTGCTAATAAACTACTGTTTTTACTAAGTCACTGCATATATTGTGAATTAGAAGAAATTGTCTACAATTATTCCAGCTTAATAAGTTGTCCACTAGTTCACTCACTCAGACCCAGCCGCTGTTAGGCAGGCGCTTTTGGCCACACTATTACATGAGGCCCTGATATTCAAAACATTGGCAGACCAATAAGAAATTGCCTGTTTGGGTTCAACATGCTCACAGTCCGTCGGTCTGTCGATATATTAAAAAAACGTGCTGATGAGTCTTCCATAGGATTTAATATCTATTACAACTTCAGCAAAAGTCCGCCGACATCGCCATTAAGCTGCGATGTAGGCAGTGGGGGCCTATCTTTAATGCTTGTTTACACAAACTAGACTGTGCATTAGTGAAAATAAAAAGTGGTTCCTGTGTAGTAACAAATTATTCAAATGTGAAATCAGTTTCACTTACATTCAATAGATTTCTCTCACTTGAAAATGTTGCCAAAACAGGCAAGACTGATGTTTCTCCATTAAAATACAGGTTATTCCCATAGAACTCCCATAAAACTCCCATGGAACGCTTATATATTCGTCATGTCTGCGATCTCTGTAAATAAAGACAAAAAACTATAGGAGCTGGGGATGTGGTATATGAAATATGTATATGCATTGTTTACTGTATATGTATTGTATAGTTTAGTGTTAGAATATGTGTAAACTTTAGGCGTGATTGTAAAAATCTTGTATTGTGTCCTTAGGCATGTTTTTTTTTTTTACTTATTTTAGGAATGTGATTCCGGGTTTGCAATATTCATATTTCTTAATATTGCGATGGTGTGATTTTGTACTTGAAGTCACATTTTTATATATGCATAGTATAAGTACTGAATTGCACAATAAATGTTTCTACAGCATATAAAATTGTTACTTTATCAAGGATTTGCAAAACTATACATTTTGCTAACAAACTAATTGAAAAACCTGGTGAGCGAGTTTATCTTATCACCCTGTGTTATGGTTAAAAAAACTTGGTTTAGGAGCGAGTCTCTGGGCACCACCTAAGGTGGTCACAATATCGGTTGCGGAGTGGGGATTGCTGTTAATCCACTGGGTATCAGCAGACCGTGGAGTTTTACAACCTCACATTTATGATCTTTCAATTTAGCAGGCTGTTCTGAGCTGACTGATATCGCTTGGTGTGGGGACCTAACTCTGGATTTGTGGTGGAAATAGGGGCTGCTATGAAGAGTGAATTAGCAGATTATTCTCCATTATTATATCTGCAAAGAACTGGAGGGGGCTAGATTTCTATCCATGAAGTATCACATGCCTTGTATTTTGTATCTATGAAGAATTTCTCTGCTTTATCTCATATCCTTTATAGCTCCAGATTTACAGAAGTGTACATTTGTGCAGCAGAACAACTGGGACACTTAGGGCTAGATTACGAGTAGCACGCTATCATTTTGGTGCACAGGATATTGGGATTTTATGGCCGTTTGCGTGCAAGTTAAATTTTGCCCATATTACAATGTTTAAAGCTAATGCGAATGCATGAGTGAAATCGTAATTTATGCTAGAATGATTACCGTGACCTCAGAGCTCTGGTTAACTGTTACACTCGACAACAAAAAATTTGAATAAAAGGGCTCAAAGATATGAGGTCTCAGGTGTTAGAAAAAAATGGACTGCAAAGGGCTTTAACATAGAGATACATACATATACATAGCTAAATATGTGTGTATATATATATATATACTGTATATATATATATATATATATATATATATATATATATATATATATGTTTAAAGGTGTGGACATATTAATTTGTGTATTTGTTCATATGTGTAGTTGTGTATTTACAGACATACAGTATATATACATATAAACACATACATATAAACACACATATATATATGTGTGTGTGTGCATTGGAGCCCCTTGCAGTCAAGTAGATGAAAACATGAAAAATCATAAAATATTCATATTTAATAAAGTGTTTTACTATGTATTTACTGTAATTATTATACATTCCAATGTTCTGCACATAGCAATATATGTTTTATGTATTTGTAAATAGATGTTCCTATATATATCTGTATATATCTAGACCAGGGTTTTTAAAATTTTAAGCGGTGGGTCTCCCCTCTAACGAAATTTACAAGACAATTTTTAGCTTTAATTTGTGGAATTTATGGGGTGATATGGGGTTTACATACAGCTACTCAACCAAAAGAGTTTGTTACTCACATTTCGATTTGCAATTTGTTAAAAGCAAGTTATTGATCAAGGCAACAAAGCAGTCTGAGCGATTTTGACCTCAGTGCCTTTCTTCCACCTACATTTGCCAAAGTCAGCTGCTTCTTGTGATTTCCATAGATCAGTGTGAAGTGTCACTGCTCCTCCCCTTATATGCTGTAGCGCCCCCCGATTGTTCATTCTGTCCCGGCAAGTGCCGCTCTGCAGCTGCTTGCTCCTCTTCTTAGCGCTACATCTTCCTCCCTCCGCGGCATTGCTGGGAGGAACTAACCTTAAGAAACGTTAATTCCTCCAATCGCGCAGGAGGGAAGAAGAAAGCCAAACTGCAGGAGACAGACGGATTCATCAAGCAGGAATAAAGGTGACTTTGTCTCCTGATAATGGTAAATTAGGCTTACCAGGGAATGCTCCTGATAATGGTATACTGATCACATCGGGGAATGTAGCTGATATTGGTATACTGATCACACCAGGGAGTGCTCCTGATAATGGTATACTGATCACATCGGGGAATGTAGCTGATATTGGTATACTGATCACACCAGGGAGTGCTCCTGATAATGGTATACTGATCACATCGGGGAATGTAGCTGATATTGGTATACTGATCACACCAGGGAGTGCTCCTGATAATGGTATACTGATCACATCGGGGAATGTAGCTGATATTGGTATACTGATCACACCAGGGAATTCTCCTGATAATGGTATACTGATCACACCAGGGAATGTTCCTGATATTGGTATACTGATCACATTGGGGAATGTAGCTGATATTGGTTTACTGATCACACCAGGAAATGTTCCTGATAATGGTATACTGATAACACCGGGGAATGTAGCTGATATTGGTATACTGATCATATAGATATTCCATCATTTGCCAAAGGTCCACAAGTCCATCACTTATGTAAGAGGCCGCCCAATAGTGTTGAGGATAGGCTCGCTCTTTGAAAAACTCTCTTACTGGATAGAATCCCTATTACAGCCTTTGGTATGGAAACTCCCATCCTTCCTCAGAAACACTAAACATTTATTAACCCTGATAGAGCAAGTGGAATGGTCAGGAGATTGTGGTTGGCTTACTGTGTATGTGGTGGGCCTGTATTCAGCCATACCACATGAGAAGGGTTTGGAGGCATTGAAAGATATGATGAACCTCCTCAGTGATTATGACATTGCATTAAAAAAAAATACATTTTAAAAACTGTAAAACTCCTGTTAACTCATAATTATTTTTAGTTTGATGGCACTTTCTATCTGCAGAGGCATGGGACAGCCATGGGGGCAAAGATTGCCCCCGCTTATGCCAACCTGTTCATGGGTTAGTGAGAGCTGTCCCACGTCTAGGCAGATGGAAACCCTTTCGGCAAAAGTATCATGGGATATAAGCGCTTTATTGATGACTTGTTGTTTATATGGATCGGTACACAGTCAGAAAGTGAACATTTAGTTACCTATTTAAATCAGAACAAAGTGGGGTTACAATTTACCTCATTGTTTGATAAATTAAAAGTAGACTACCTGGATGTTACATTGGTAGGAGATCGGTTGGTTAAGACATCTTTATACACCAAACCTATTTCAGGTAATGCCCTGCTCCATGCGAGGAGTGGTCACCCACGACACATGCATTATGGAGTGGCCAAGAGCCAGCTCACCAGAGTGAAGCGGAATTGCTCTGAGGGTGATACATTCAGAACAGAGAGCATGGCATTACTGAATAAATTAAGAACACAAGGCTATCCAGAGGAACCAATTATGAGGACGTATAAGGAAGTTATGGCCATACCCAGGGAAAATCTACTTAATCCAAATAAAGAGAACAAAAGCAAGGGAACAAACAAAAATAGATCTGAAAATGAGATTACTTTTGTAACCACCTACAATAATCAGTACAATTAAATTTGTGAGATAATTAGAAGAAATCTACCAATTCTGAAAGCAGATGATCGTTTAAAAAAGGTAGTTGACAAAGGGTGCCACTTTGTATCCAAGAGAAAAATGATGATAGGGAATATGATCTTCCCAAGTGCCCTAAGAAAACCTAAGAAAGTGAGTAGTTGGATTACATGCAAGGGGCATCACAGATGCAGTACTCTCAATTGTACAGCTTGTGACTACACAGTAATCAGCAAGGTGTTCCAATCCACACTCAAAAAGTGTATACTAACTGTAGATTCGATTATACAATATACATGATTACATGCACCTCTTGCCAGAAACAATACGTGGGATCTACCTCATGCGAAACAAGGGCCAGGATTAGAGAGCATCTTAATGATATTGAAAACAGTAGAACTACTACAGAAGCAGCTAAACACTTTATATTTGAACACCAGGGAAATACCAGTACCTTTAATTGGATGATAATAGACCTGGTAAAAACAAAACCAAGAGGTGGTAATCGTGTACCAGATCTTTTTAAAAAAGAAGCCTTTTGGATCTTCACATTAAAGACACGTAGACCAGAAGGCAGGAATATTGATGGTGACATCATCAATTTTTGGTAATAGGTCTGATGTATTACAAAATTGGTGAATACATATATACATACACTATGTGTAAAAAACCCAACATCCAAATTACTAAATAGAAATTTAAGTAGTGACAAAAACTGTTAATTAATAAATATGATCATTTACTAAAACAAATAAGGCATAAGCATAGAAGCTGATAAATCAATTTCTAGCCAGGTAGTTCATACATATAATCTTTCACAACCAATAAGATGTAGAGTAAAACAAAGGGTTCATATTTGCTCTAAACCAGCATGGTTTATGATTTTCCATTTGTCTCTAATATTAGTATGATGTGAGACAGTGGCAGCATAAGTTCCACCAAATAATTAAATGGTTAATCGGCTTATAAGCATGGAAACCGGTATCCTTATTATTATATGTTTTTTGTTAACAGTAAGCACAGAATAAGAGATATGCTTGTTCCCTAAAAATAAATGAGGTAGAAGCAGAGAAGCTCATTAATTTATTTGAGTTGGGCAGTTCGCATATAGACATACTCTTTAAAATCAACAAATATATACAGTATATATAAGAAGTAGGGTTAAAACAGGTTTATTTTCCTTTTACTAACATAGGTATATGTCCCTTTAACAACATATAATAGAAATATTGTTATCTTTAGGGATTTGATAATAACCTGGTGTGGGTGCACTGTTTCTTTAAATTAAGGCTTATTAACACTGGCTGTTTTATCACCAATAAGATTGTGAGGGAGTGTATTTCAGCTCCACAGGAACATGCAGTAATTAAGTCTTTGATTAAGGCTGTCAGCAGGCGAAACGCGTTAGACTAGTCTGACAGTCTGTGTTGGATACACTTTTTATGTTCCATGTGTGCCATTATTTTAAATGGATCTAATACATTTTTCTATTTGTTTTTTGCAATTTGGTAAAAGCAAATTATTGATCGAGGCAACAAAGCAGTCTCTGAGCAATTTTGACCTCAGTGCCTTTCTTCCACCTACATTTGCCAAAGTCAGCTGCTTCTTGTGATTTCCATAGATCAGTGTGAAGTGTCACTGCTCCTCCCATTATATGCTGTAGCGCCCCCAGATTGTTAATTCTGTCCCGGCAAGTGCCGCTCTGCAGCTGCTTGCTCCTCTTCTTAGCACTACATTTTCCTCCTTCCGTGGCATCGCTGGGAGAAACTAACCTTAAAAAACGTCACTTCCTCCAAGCACTCAGGAGGGAAGAAGAAAGAGAAAATGCAGGAGTCAGACGGATTCATCAAGCAGGAATAAAGGTGACTTTGTCTCTTGATAATGGTAAATTAAGCTTACCAGGGAATGCTCCTGATAATGGTATACTGATCACATTGGGGAATGTAGCTGATATTGGTATACTGATCACACCAGGGAATGTAGCTGATATTGGTATATAGGGATGGGTGAATGTGCAAATTTTCGAATTTCGAATGTAGAACGAATGTTATTATCGAAATTCGAATTCTAAATTCGAATGTCGATAAGAACGAATATTATAAAAAATTCGAAAATCGAATGTTATTTACAGTTTTCGAATGTCACTTTCGAATTCGAATGTTTATAATTATATCAAATGTCTACATTCGAAATTCGAATTTTTCTAATTTGAATATATATTCGAATTTTTCAAATTCGAATATTGCATAATTCAAATATTACATTTAAAAGCATTAGAAATACTATTACAATCTAAATTCGAATTTTTCGAATTCGAATACACGTATTGCATAATTCGAATATTACATTTAAAGAAAAAGCATTAGAAATACTATTACAATCTAAATTCGAACTTTTCGAATTCGAATATTGCATAATTCGAATATTACATTTAAAGAAAAAGCATTAGAAATACTATTACAATCTAAATTCGAATTTTTCGAATTCGAATACACGTATTGCATAATTCGAATATTACATTTAAAGAAAAAGCATTAGAAATACTATTACAATCTAAATTCGAATTTTTCGAATTCGAATACATGTATTGCATAATTCGAATATTACCTTTAATGAAAAAGCATTAGAAATACTATTACAATCTAATTTCGAATTTTTCGAATTCGAATACACGTATTGCATAATTCGAATATTACATTTAAAGAAAAAGCATTAGAAATACTATTACAATCTAAATTCGAATTTTTCGAATTCGAATATTGCATAATTCGAATATTACATTTAAAGAAAAAGCATTAGAAATACTATTACTATCTAAATTCGAATTTTTCGAATTCGAATACACGTATTGCATAATTCGAATATTACATTTAAAGAAAAAGCATTAAAATACTATTACAATCTAAATTCGAATTTTTCAAATTCGAATATTGCATAATTCGAATATTACATTTAAAGAAAAAGCATTAGAAATACTATTACAATCTAAATTCGAATTTTTCGAATTTGAATATTGCATAATTCGAATATTACATTTAAAGAAAAAGCATTAGAAATACTATTACAATCTAAATTCAAATTTTTCGAATTCGAATATTTTCGAATGTAATCGTAAAATTCGAAACCGAACATTCGAAAATCGAATGTTAGAATGTTATGTAAACATTCGAAATTCGATTCGAACGAACGAATATGTTAAAATTCGTGCCGTTTTTCGAATGTTGCGAAACATTCGCCCATCCCTATTGGTATACTGATTATATAAGGAAATGTAGCCTGATAATCGTTTGCTTAAATTACTGGGGGATACACATTGATATTGGTATACTGAGTTTTCTAAGAGAATGCACCCTGATAATAGTATTCTTAACTTATGGAGGAATGCTATGCACTCTGATAGTATACTTAACCTATGGGGGAATACACCCTGATAATAGAATACTGAACTTATGGGGGAATGCACCCTGATAATGGTATACTGAACTTATGGGGGAATGCACCCTGATAATTCTATACTGAACTTATGGGACAATGCACATTAATAATAGTATACTTAACTTGAATAGGGTGGGGGTGGTGGTTTTGCTGGGTTACATTGAGCAGATGACTACTCAACCCATGATATATGTGGCTTTGGGGAGTCACCTTACTAAAGTGACCCCCTCATCTACATATATTGCTATAGGAGATAGGCACCTGGTGCTTCCCTATTTATACTTAACACCTCCCCTGCTGCTCAGCAGGTGGAGGGGTTTATACACTGAATCCCTCCACCCAGCTGGAAGGGTTTTTAAGAGGTCAGCACTCAGACTCCCCATGTATTTGTACCAATAGAGCCTTAGTAGTAATGATTTAATTATTATATTTTGGTTTTCTTTTTAGAATAATTTTTAAACTTTGGAGTGCAGCTATTTCCTCAGAATGGCCTAAGAACTAGAACAGGATTACCCTTTTTTTAAAAAAAAAAAAAAAGCTTTGTTTGAACAGGATAAAATGTGCTCAATGTTTTGAGGAGTTCTCAGTGCCATGAGGAGGGAGGTGTGATATTAAAAAACATTTGCAATCTCAAAGACACAAGGTGAGTGTTGCCTCCGTTGCTGCATCATCACAATGATGCAGCATCATTGTGATGATGTAATTTTAGTATAATGTAATTTTAGTATAAAAGTTAGGATGGATTCATTTTTATTTTAATATCGTTTAATGTAATTTTAGTATAATAGTTAGGTTAGATTAATTTTTATTTTAATATAGTTTAATGTAATTTTAAAGGTAAGTTTACATTTTTTATAAGATAGGGATGAGTTAATATTTAACATAAAGTTAGCGGGTTGTTAGGTTTAGGGGTTAATAGGCTAATTTAGTTTATGCCGATGTGGGGGGCTGGCGGTTTAGGGGTTAATAACTTTATGTAGGTGACGGCGGAGTAGGGGCAGCAGATTAGGGGTTAATAAGTATAATGTAGGTGGCGGCGGTGTAGGGGCAGCAGATTAGGGGTTGATAAGTATAATGTAGGTGGCGGCGGTGTAGGGGACGGCAGATTAGGGGTGTTTAGACTCGGGGTACATGTTAGGGTGTTAGGTGTAAACATTACTCTTATTCTCCCATAGGAATCAATGGGATATCGGGCAGCAGCGAACATGGGCTTTCGCTGCTTTCAGACTCCCATTGATTCCTATGGCATCCGCCGCCTCCAGGTACGCTGGGCCGGTATAGTGACGAGCGTACCTGCTAGTTATTTGTTAACTAGCAAAAGTAGTCAGATAGTGCCGAATTTGCATTCGGAACATTTGTAGTGACGTAAGTATCGATCTGTGTCAGACTGAGACCGGTGGATCGTATGTTACGTCACAAAATTCTACTTTTTCCGGTCTGTAGGCTTTGATAACTAAGGGGAATCAAGCTCGCCACAATTATGCTGCGGAATTCCAGCATATTTGTGGTTGACGGCTTGATAAATAGGCCCCAATGTCTCCTGTAGAATCAAAAGTAGGAGGATATAAATCTTAAAAACACATAAAACAACCACCAATGGTGCAATTTCTTGTGCTTTCATATATCAAATGCTATGTAAAACATTTACAAGCATAATATGGAATCTGGCTCATCAGAAGTAAATGTCCATGGAATGTCCATGGCAAATAAAGACACTTATTAGTAAAAAAAATCTTACACCTAGATTTAGAGTTTTGCGGCAAAAGGGGTGCTTTAGCTACACGTCTTTTATTTCTAGCGCTGCTTCTAAACAACGCTGGTATTGAGAGTTCTCTGAAGGGCTGTGTTAGGCTCCAAAAAGGGAGCGTTGAGCGAATTTACTGCCACCTCAACCCTCAATACCAGCGTTGCTTACGGTAGCGGCTAGCTGGAAAAACGTGCTAGTGCACGATTCCCCCATAGGAAACAATGGGGCAGTTTGGGCTGAAAAAAAACCTAACACCTGCAAAAAAGCAGCGTTCAGCTCCTAACGCAGCCCCATTTTTTCCTATGGGGAAACAGTTTCTAAGCCTGCACCTAACACCCTAACATGAACCCCGAGTCTAAACACCCCTAACCTTACACTTATTAACCCCTAATCTGCCGCCCCCGCTATCGCTGACACCTGCATTACACAATTAACCCCTAATCTGCCGCTCCGTACACCGACGCAACCTACATTATACCTATGTACCCCTAATCTGCTGTCCCTAACATCGCCGACACCTACATAATATTTATTAACCCCTAATCTGCCCCCCCCAACGTCGCCGCTGCCTTACCTACACTTATTAACCCCTAAACTGCCGACCGGACCTCACCTACTCTAATAAATGTATTAACCCCTAAACAGCCGCACTCCCACCTCACAAACACTATAATAAATATTATTAACCCCTAATATGCCCTCCCTAACATCGCCACCACCTAACTTCAAGTATTAACCCCTAATCTGCCGACCGGACCTCGCCGCTACTATAATAAATGTATTAACCCCTAAAGCTAAGTCTAACCCTAACCTAACACCCCCCATAAATTAAATATAATTTTAATCTAACGAAATAAATTAAATCTTATTAACTAAAGTCTTCCTATTTAAAAATACTTAACTGTAAAATAAACCCTTATATAGCTACAATATAACGAATAATTATATTGTAGCTATTTTAGGATTTATATTTATTTTACAGGCAACTTTGTATTTATTTTAACTAGGTACAATAGCTATTAAATAGTTATTAACTATTTAATAGCTACCTAGTTAAAATAATTACCAAATTACCTGTAAAATAAATCCTAACCTAAGTTACAATTAAACCTAACACTACACTATCATTAAATCAATTAAATAAATTACCTACAATTACCTACAATTAAATAAACTAAACTAAATTACAAAAAAACCCCACAAAATTACAAAAAATAAAAAAATATTACAAGAATTTTAAGCTAATTACACCTAGTCTAAGCCCCCTAATAAAATAACAAAGCCCCCCAAAATAAAAAAATTTCCCTACCCTAATCTAAATTACAAAAGTTAACAGCTCTATTACCAGCCCTTAAAAGGGCTTTTGCGGGGCATGCCCCAAAGTAATTGTAATTTAGGTTAGGATTTATTTTACAGGTAATGTGGTAATTATTTTAACTAGGTAGCTATAAAATAGTTAATAACTATTTAATAGCTATTGTACCTAGTTAAAATAAATACAAAGTTGCCTGTAAAATAAATATAAATCCTAAAATAGCTACAATATAATTATTTGTTATATTGTAGCTATATTAGGGTTTATTTTACAGGTAAGTATTTAGTTTTAAATAGGAAGACTTTAGTTAATAAGATTTAATTTATTTCGTTAGATTAAAATTATATTTAACTTAGGGGGGTGTTATGGTTAGGGTTAGACTTAGCTTTAGGGGTTAATACATTTATTATAGTAGCGGTGAGGTCCGGTCGGCAGATTAGGGGTTAATACTTGAAGTTAGGTGGTGGCGATGTTAGGGAGGGCATATTAGGGGTTAATACTATTTATTATAGGGTTTGCGAGGCGGGAGTGCGGCGGTTTAGAGGTTAATACATTTCTTAGAGTAGCAGCAAGGTCCGGTCGGCAGATTAGGGGTTAATAAGTGTAGGTAGGTAGCGGCGACTTTGGGGGGGCAGATTAGGGGTTAATAAATATTATGTAGGTGTCGGCGATGTTAGGGACAGCAGATTAGGGGTTCATAGGGATAATGTAGGTGGCAGCGGTGTGCGGTCAGCAGATTAGGGGTTAAAAAAAAATTATTATAGTGGAGGCGATGTGGGGGGACCTCGGTTTAGGGGTACATAGGTAGTTTATGGGTGTTAGTGTACTTTAGAGCACAGTAGTTAAGAGCTTTATAAACCGGCATTAGCCCAGAAAGCTCTTGACTACTGACTTTTTTCTGCGGCTGGTGTCTTGTCGGTAGAGGGTCTACTGCTCACTTCAGCCAAGACTCTAAATACCGGCATTAGGAAGATCCCATTGAAAAGATAGGATACGCAATTGGCGTAAGGGGATCTGCGGTATGGAAAATTCGCGGCTTGAAAGTGAGCGTTAGACCCTTTCCTGACTGACTCTAAATACCAGCGGGCGGCCAAAAGCACCGTTAGGAGCCCTTAACGCTGCTTTTGACGGCTACCGCAGAACTCTAAATCTAGGCATTAATCTTGAAGAAACCTAAGCAGCAGGTGTACAGGACTAAATGAGTTACAAGACTGCAATAGCTGTGTTTTGCTGGGATACAGGTGTACTTAATTTGGTTTTAATATGAGATTTATTAGTGAATAAAGTTGTATATTGCCTTAATGTGGATGTATTTGTGATCTTTTGAGGTGACTTGGGAACAAGAAATTTTATAATTGGTGGTTGCTTTGTGTGTAATTTTATCTATGGGATGAAGAGAGACACATCCTAAAGAGGATTTTGCAATTTCTTAGTGTTACACTAGGTGCTTTTTTTGTTTTACTGTGCCTCCTGTGTATACTTTGGAATGCATTTTTTTTTTAAAAAAAAACAGCTTTAAAAAGTGTTTAATGTATCTGCAACTGTCAAACTGGCTCCCACTATTGATTTTAAATTAATTTTATTTATGGGATGAAGAGAGATACATCCTAAGGAGGATTGTGTAAGATTTTTCTTTACAAACTAGTTCTTGGTGATACAGTAGGTGTATTATTTTTGTTGTTTTACATTACCTCCTCTTTGCAATTATCACATTATCTAATAAAAATGTGATTTAAAAAAAAAAGTGTTTATATAAATATTTCAACTTTTTCGGCTCCATTGATGTCTATAGGGGAATGGGATTTTGTGTTCTTGACTGCTCAAAGTCTATTTGTTACTGCAAATGTTACAAACGCAAGAGCTCAAAAGTTTTACTTTCAACAAATAATACGAGTGTGAATCTCTAAATACCGCTCCACTCGTAATCTAGCCCTTAGTGTTTTCAGCCTCTCCCTCTGTAATTTATTGATTAGCTTCTTTTTATGACACCCTACATGCAGACAACTAGAGAAGCTGAGAGCCTCTACAGAATAATTAAAGGGGCATTAAAACCCACATTTTATCGTTCATGATTCAGACAGAACACAAGGGAGAAGCATAGCAAGGCAGAAGCATTACTGTAATATCATTTGCTTGCATTTCTTAAGTGAACATTTTATAAGTGAGGTAATAGGAATTAAGCAAAAGAATTATACAAGAATTGAACAAGGATTGAACAAAGGACAAGAGGAAAGTTCTGTTGTAATGTAAAATGTGTTTTACGTGTTTCACTGATTCCCTTCTTGTAAAAATGTTCCATTTGTCATGTTCCTTCTTGCTACCTCTTGTGTCTATAACAATTTACTTTATTAATTTACCCATTACCACCTGCTACATCCATTGGCCCATCTCTTTTACCCTCACATCACTTTTACTCTCATGAACGTCACACATTCCTAAACTCTCCTCATTGCACCTCATCCCAAAAACACTCTCTGTATCTTATCCTATCTTTCTCTCCCTCTTGCTCATACTAGCTGCTGGTAATATCTCCCTTAATCCTGCACCCCCCTCCCCACATCTTTCTAGCCTCGTCCACCCATGTATGCCTAGAAATCAAAACTCTGGAAACCTTATTCAAATTCCTTTTGTTACTAAAGCCATCACTCCCTTCTCTTGTGCACTGGAACTCTCACTCTGTTTGCAACAAACTCACTTCATTCCATGAGCTCTTTATCACCCACTCCCTTAACCTTCTGGCTCTCACTGAAACCTGGCTCTCACCTTCAGACACAGAGGCCTAGTTATCAACGGGTCAACTTTCCTGCCTTCGCCAGCCCAATACGCCCGCCTAAGCTCGCCTACTATCGCCGCCGCGGACCTGAAAAAATTCGCCTAAGTTATCAATAAATCTGTCAAAAAGCCGCGCACCAAGTACGGGGTGATGAGCAGCGGATTGTGAGAGTTATCACTCATCCGATCTCGCTGCTCTTCGGCTTTTTACAGCTTTATTGCTAGCCTGTCACTAAGCACCCACACTAACTACACTTTTCTACCCCTATACCGGCGCCCCCGGAGCGCCCCGCAACTCAATAAAGTTAGTAACCCCTAAACCGCCGCTCCTAGACCCCGCCGCAACTCTTATAAATGTATTAACCCCTAAACCGCCTCTCCCAGACAGCGCCGCCACCTACACCTAGTAACCCATATCCTGCCCCCCCTATACCGCCGCCCTCTATAATAAAGTTATTAACCCCTATCCTGCCAATCCTGCACCTCGCCGTAACTAAATAAATAGTTTAACCCCTAAACCGCCGTTCCCGGACCCCGCCGCAACCTATATTAAACTTATTAACCCCTAATCTGCCCCCCTACACCGTCGCCACCTATAATACATTTATTAACCCCTATCCTGCACCCCCTACACCGCCGCCACTGTAATAAATTTATTAACCCCTAAACCTAAGTCTAACACTAACCCTAACACCCCCCCTAACTTAAATATTAATTAAATAAATCTAAATAATATTTCTCTTATTAAATAAATTAATCCTATTTAAAGCTAAATACTTACCTTTAAAATAAACCCTAAGATAGCTACAATATAAATAATAATTATATTGTAGCTATGTTAGGATTTATTTTTATTTTACAGGCAAATTTCAATTTATTTTAACTAGGTACAATAGCTATTAAATAGTTATTAACTATTTAATAGCTTACCTAGCTAAAATAAACAGAAATGTACCTGTAAAATAAAAACTAACCTAAGTTACAATTACACCTAACACTACACTATACTTTAATAAATTATTTCTATTTAAAACTAAATACTTACCTGTAAAATAAACCCTAATTAATAATTACATTGTAGCTATTTTAGGATTTATATTTATTTTACAGGCAACTTTGTATTTATTTTAGCTAGTTAGAATAGTTATTACAGACGGAAATGGACCCAGGGGAAAGATTTATTATTCTCCAAATAGAGGTAGAGGGAATAGACTTAACATTATGTAATATCTATGGTCCAAACAAACCGGATATAGTATTCTGGGATAGGTTACAAGTTAAACTTTTACCATTTTGCATGAAAAATCTAATTATAGCCGGGGACTTCAACCGGACTCTATACCCTGCATTAGATAGACTGTCACAGAAGACAAATAGAAATATACGAAGGGAAGACATAACAGCTAAATTGTTTAATAAAATACTCAGGGTCAAAGACATATGGAGGTCGCAGAACCCAGATGTAAAAATGTATACATGCGAATCTCAGGCCCATCAAACAATGTCCAGACTGGATTATTTTTTGATAGCAGAGAAATTGTATAAGTATGAGATAGTGACAGATATTAAAGAAATCTTAATTTCAGATCATGCTATTGTTACTATAGATATAAAAACGCGGAGTAATCAAGCAACTGGAAATAGGTTTTTTTTCCCTAAATACTTAGCGTCTAATGTGCAGTTTAAAGCCTGGCTTAAGATAAAATTCGCACTGAAACTTTATGGGAAGCATTTAAAGCTGTGATAAGGGGAGAAATTAAGGGATATCTAGTTACACAAAAACGTCTATTTTCAGCTAGAGATATACAATTGGCGAATCAGCTCCGCAATGCATGTAATAGTTATATTAGTGACCCATCTCAGATAAGATGGGACTCCTACCAGAGGAAGAAGAAAGAAAGGGAGATATTCCTGGCACAAAAACAGGCACGGAAAGAGCTAAGGACTAGGTTCTTCTTTTATAGACACGGGGGTAAAGCAGGTCAATTTCTGGCCAACCTAATCAAAATTAAACAAAAAAAACCATTGATTGAATCTCTTAAAACCCCCCATGGCAAAATCACTAATAGTAAAAGAATAGACGATTTTATACTACAATTTTATAAGAATTTATATGCAGCACAAGAACTAAATTTAGAAAGTAAAGAGAATTTTTGGAGATAATTAAAGACCCCCAAGCTAGAGAGAGCAAATTTAGTAGAGTTAAACAAGCCTATCTCCCTGAAAGTTATGTCTGCCATTAAGAAAGCACCAGCTAATAAAGCTGCTGGACCAGATCAGATCCCGGCAGAACTTTATAAATGTCTTAAAGATGAAATTGCTCCAACTTTGGTAAAATTATTTAATAATTATTACATAGATGGTATACCATGCTCTAAATATTTCTCATAATCTCTAATAGCTTTAATTTAAAAAAAAGGGAAAGATAAAGAAGAGATAAGCTCTTATAGACCAATCTCGCTCTTAAACAATGACTATAAACTACTGACAAGTATTATAGCAAGCAGGTTTAAACTAGCTATTGACCCACTTATTCACAGGGAACAAGTGGGTTTTATGCCGGGCAGAAATTCATCACGCAACATTAGGAAAATCCAATTGATCTTGAACCACTATTATAATATATCACTGAAAAAAAATGGAGACAGAATAGCGGATGCAACAATAGTAATCTTAGATGCAGAGAAGGCCTTCGACTCCATTACTTGGGATCATCTGTATACTACTCTTAATAGGTTTGGAGTCGAGGGCGCGCTCGCAAAATTTGTGGAGACAATTTACCATTACCCTAATGCTGCTATTATAATTAATGATAGGATCACGGAAAACTTTCAATTATCTCGAGGTACAAGACAGGGTTGCCCTTTATCGCCATACTTATTTAATCTGGCATTAGAACCATTGGCTATTCACCTTAGAGAGGAGATTGAAGGTATCAGATTTAACACAACCCAGATTACAACACTATTATATGCAGATGACTTGATTATATTTTTATCCAATTCCCAAGTAACTATCCCCAGGCTTTTACTAATCCTGTATGAGTTTAGTGCCTTTTCAGGCTATAAAGTAAATACAATGAAATCAGAGATCTACTGGTTAAGGAAACAAGCAAATTCTTACCTCTGCTCTCAGTTTAAAGATGCTGGCGAAGCATTTACTTATTTGGGAATTAAATTATCCAAAGACAGTAATGACTGGTACAATCTTAACTATACCCCGCTTTTTGCTAAAAAAATTATTTAAAGACCTCCAAAACTGGGCAAAATTTAAACTATCGTTATCAGGTAAAATAAACTTGATTAAGATGATTATATTTCCAAAACTGATGTACCTGATGCAAAATATACCGTTGTTTATAAAACGTCAGGATTTAACTCTATTTAAACAAGCATGCCTCCAGTTTTTCTGGGGAGATAAACGTAGAGCCGTTGCCTTTAAGACAATAACACTTGCTAGGGCGGATGGAGGAATGGCACTACCAGATTTAGAGATTTATAACTTAACAACGATAGCAAAAATAGCACTTGATTGGCTAACGGATGCAGAGTACTATGTAGCACAGGAGTTTGAAAAATATTTTGTATATCCATATGAGCTTAGGGCTCTTCTTCACTGTCCAGCTATTGATGCCCCGCGCAAGGTTAAGCAAATACCTAGCATTTACAATGTTATAAGGGCTTGGCAAAAAATACTTGGAAAAATAAATGTCAACAGCAATTTTTCGGAATATTTATATATAACGGGCAACCCTGCCTTTATCCCGGCAATTGATTCTAAAATTTTCAGAGAATGGGCATCGAAAAGGGCTTAAGTATATATCACAAATTATAGATCATAACTTAGGGAGATGTAGGGCCTTTTCTGACTTACAAAATGAGTTTGGACTCAGAAATAAAGAATTTTATGCCTTTTTACAGGCACGTCATTATATACAGACTTTGATGATAACAGCCAATGGCAAGGAGGACTGGGGTATGGTGGAACCAGTAATTAAACTAGTTAGGGCTGGGAAATACTCCATTTCCTTTTTTTATAGGTTAGTTTTAAGGTTCATGGGCCAGAGTCACCTGTAGAAGATTGCACAGGCCTGGCAAGTTACATCAGAGATGGTACAGAAAAGTGTCCAACTAGCTGATACTGCAATATTTTCGTCATCATGGAGAGAGTCACACTTTAAATTAATAAATAGATCCTACATCACCCCTAAGATACATGCTTACTGGGATGAGGCAGGGGCGTGTTGTTATAAATGTAAAATTAGAAAGGCAGACTTACGTCACTGTTTTTGGAGTTGCTATAAAATAAAGAAATTCTGGTACAAGGTAAACTATTGGCTTAATGTAGTAAATTCGAATCAATTTAGAATAACAGAGAATCAGGTCTTCTTTTTAGTAGATAACCATAATGAGAATCAACTTCAAAATAATTGACAGATGAATGCGGTAATAATATTGTGTAGACTATTAATCTTGAAATACTGGAAATCTAAAAAGGTGCCCAACTTGTTGTAACTTAAACAGAAAATATTAAATTTAATAATTATGGAACAGATGGATACCTCTACTAACTCAGAAACTCAAATTAAGCACTTCTTCCATAAATGGAAGAATATTATTCTAGCATATCCTATAGAAACTCAAAAACAACTTATTGCCCCTTTCAAGGGCACGGTATATTTAGAGCTCGCCATTATTGACAACGTATTCCCAGATATATAGAGGCCGGAGAGGGACCTGGGGGTCTTTACGGAAAGGAGGGATTGGGTGGTTGAAGTTCTCATGTCCCAATTCCCTCCCCCCTTCTTTTTTTTTTTTTTTTCTCTCTTTCCCCTTTTTCCCTTATTTTGTAAGGTTTTTGTGTATGTGATATATGTGTTTAAAAAAAAGGAAAAAAACAGCAGCAATATATATACGGTACTGAGTGCATGAAACTTAATTGACTATGCTAATCTATTGATATATCTTTTTTTGTTTTTTTTGTTTGTTTCTATGGCTGTTTTGATGTTTTATTGACTTGGCATCCTGCGTGATGCGGCAAGCTGTTGAACTGTATAATGGTATATGCTGCTGGTCATAAATAAAAATATTAAAAAAAAAAAAAAAAAAAGAATAGTTATTAAATAGTTATTAACTATTTAATAACTACCTAGCTAAAAGAAATACAAAATTACCTGTAAAATAAATCCTAACCTAAGTTAGAATTAAACCTAACACTACACTATCATTACATTAATTAAATAAATTAACTACAAATAACTACAATTAAATACAATTACATAAACTAACTAAAGTACAAAAATAAAAAAAGCTAAGTTACAAAAAATAAAAAAAAGTTACAAACATTTAAAAAATATTACAACAATTTTAAGCTAATTACACCTAATCTAAGCCCCCTAATAAAATAACAAAGCCCCCCAAAATAAAAAAAATTCCCTACCCTATTCTACATTAAAAAAGTTCAAAGCTCTTTTACCTTACCAGCCCTTAAAAGGGCCTTTTGTGGGGCATGCCCCAAAGAAAACTGCTCTTTTGCCTGTAAAAGAAAAATACAACCCCCCCAACATTAAAACCCACCACCCACATACCCCTAATCTAACCCAAACCCCCCTTAAAAAACCTAACACTACCCCCTGAAGATCATCCTACCTTGAGTCGTCTTCACTCAGCCGAGCCACCGATGGAACCGAAGAGGAGATCCAGAGCGGCAGAAGTGATCCTCCAAGGGGCGCTGAAGAAGTCTTCCATCCGATGAAGTGATCCTCCAGGCGGCGATGAAGAAGTCTTCCATCCGGGCGATGTCATCTTCCAAGCGGCGCTGAAGAATTCTTCCATCTGGGCGATGTCATCTTCCAAGTGGGGTCTTCAATCTTCTTTCTTCAGGATCCATCTTCATCCCGCCGACGCGGAACATCCTTCTTTCCCGACGGACTACCGACGAATGAAGGCTCCTTTAAGGGACGTCATCCAAGATGGCGTCCCTTCAATTCCGATTGGCTGATAGGATTCTATCAGCCAATCGGAATTAAGGTAGGAAATATCTGATTGGATGATTGAATCAGCCAATCAGATTGAAGTTCAATCGGATTGGCTGATCCAATCAGCCAATCAGATTGAGCTCGCATTCTATTGGCTGTTCCTATCAGCCAATAGAATGCAAGCTCAATCTGATTGGCTGATTCAGGGCGGTGGATTGAAAACCAGGTACGCTGGGCCGGAAAAGTGCCGAGCGTACCTGCTAGTTTTTTGATAACTAGCAAAAGTAGTCAGATTGTGCCGCACTTGTGTGCGGAACATCTGCAGTGACGTAAGAATCGATCTGTGTCGGACTGAGTCCGGCGGATCGAAGCTTATGTCACAAAATTCTACTTTTGCCGGTATCTAGGGCTTGATACTAAGGCGAATCAGCCTCGCCACAAATACACTGCGGAATTCCAGCGTATTTGAGGTTGACGGCTTGATAACTACCCCCCATAGCCTCCACTGTTGCATTGTCACGTGGGGACCTCCACTTCAACTACACTCTAAGGGGCCAATTTATCAATGCCTGTCTGACATGATACGCTGTAGTGTATTATGTCTGACAGACAAGCTGTAACGTATCAGCCACGAGCAGGGGGTGTCAATCAGCCCGATCGTATGAGATCGGGTGGATTGATGTCCGCAGCCTCAGAGCAGGTGGATCAGTTAAGGAGCAGCGGTCTTAAGACCGCTGCTTCATAACTGCTGATTCTGGTGAGTCTTGATAAATCAGCCCCTAGGTCTGGAAACAGACAATGAGGTGGTGTAGATATTTTCCTTTCCTCTCATTGCACCTTTCAACAAATACAATTCACATTTTCTTCCTTTGAAACCCACAATTCGCTTATTATCTCTTCTCTCTATATGTGTTACAGTTATATACTGCACCCTGGCTCCTCAATTTCTAGATCATTTTGCTGCCTGACTACCTTATTTCCTCCCATTATTCTCAAAGCTTTCAACCTCTCTGTTGACAATCCTACTGCCCCCTTTGCAAAAAAACCTCTCCAGCTTACTTCCTATTTCAGTCTGTCACAATGGACTATAAATGATGGTGTATAAATTTGTGACATCCATCGTGACCAAAAGGTCAGTAGGAAGGATGTCCACCATTGAAACCAAAAGGTGGATGAGTTCAGAAGAGTCCTTAAGATAGGAAGCAGTAGGCTTGACCAAAGGTTGTAGGAAATGGTCTATGTACCCCGCAAGGGGTTGAAACAACGAACCCCTCACCGAGACAATCGGATGACCTGGGGGAAGAGAAAAACTCTTGTGTATTTTTGGTAAAAGGTAGAGTATCGGACTAATAGGGTTATCCACCCTTAAAAACCTATAGGTATCCTCGTCAATAAACACAGCATCCAAAGCCATACACAAGAGATTGTCAACCTGTTTTTTTAAAACAGTTGTCTGATTAAATGCTAATTTGCGTTACATGAGACCATCATCTAACGGTCTCAAAGCCTCATCCCTGCACATGGAGTAGTCCAACACCACTATGGCCCCAAACTTTTCGGCTTGTCTGATCACAATAGAACTATTGTCAGACAAAGACTTCAGAGCCCTTCTCTCCAGTGGTGTGAGATTATCCCATGAATCAACAGGGTGAGTATCGTTCTGGCTAATGTCAGTGTTGACCATACGTGTAAAAGTCTTGATCGTGGAGTGAGTATTAGGAGGTTCAAATGAACTCTTGCCCCTAAAGGGTTTAGGATCATATTCAGTGGAATTTTCAAAAAAATCTTTCAATTTTAACTGGCGCTGAAAGCGATGCAGATCGACACGTAGGTTAAAAACATCAGATCGGTGTGTAGGAATGAATGATAAACCTTTATTAAGAAGCGAGAGTTCATCTGCAGAAAGTGTATGCGAACTTAAGTTGTACACTATTGTTTCCCTTTGCGGTTTGAGCCTTTTTTGATGTTTCCTCCCCCCTCGCCTGTGGTGTCGGTGTCCGAACCCACGGGTAAAGGGGGTCTCTGTGAAGATATCGTGACAACACCACTACTAGTGGTATTACTCTGTGTGGTGTTGGCTAATTCACCTCCTGAGGACTCACCGCCACTACTATCAATTGTATCAAAATTGACCCAATTTATTCTTATTGAACTTACCCTTCCTCTGGTAGGTGGTCTCACTATTACCATATAACCATCTATAGACCTTCCTATCCCTGTAGTCATTCTCAACAGTGTTATACTTTTTGTTTTTAAAGGTTAACAATTCCTGTTTTTATTTGGAAACCTGAGTAGCCAATTTATTTAACCAATCAGTGTCAGGTCACTACTCAAAACATGAAGTAATTTATCCTTGATCTGTGTTATATCACTTTTCACAATGCTCTTTAGTCTAGAAACTTCCTCTATCACAAGAAGCATTAGATCATGGGAACATTTGTTTAGGATCCCACACCACCGTCTACAGAAATCCATATTAATCCTACCCAAAGTGGGAATATTCTTAACCCTAAAGCCACATGGAATGAATTTATCTTTATGGTACTTGGAGAGATACACAGCGTGTAAATGATAGTCAACCTCTTTTTTTCTCCAAATATAATAATTTGTGGTAAATGTTAAGTGGAGTCTCACCTTTAGCCTCGTCCAGCTCCTGCATGTCAGCATCACACCTGATGCGTAATGCATCATCATCAGTGAATGCGAAATCTTCAATCTCCCCATAGGGGTCATCTTGAGATAAGGACATCGATGTAGCTTCTGAAGTCATGTCCCAGAATGTAGTACACTGTAGAATCAGAAATAAGTAAAAGCAACAGCAGGAATAACCGTGGGTATCCTAACTGGAAAATATTCTGTGCCCAAGTTAATACATCAAAGTCTCACAAAGGAATCACTGTAGATCCCCACTTATTGGTCCACTCCGGACCCACCGGGTGCACGATCTAAAAAGAAATCACAAAATTATGTAGTGGATCAGCACTCACCAACAGTAACAACCACTCAGTGCTCGGCCAAAAATTCAAATAATGTATCATGCAGTGAGAATGAATCCGGTGATGATCCTTGGTTACCCACCACAGACAGCCAGCACATGAGATGTAGCAAAACACCACTTTAATGTGTAAGAAGAATAACGTTTCGGCCCCAAACTGGAGCCTTGGTCACATGCAGCAAGTCACAACAGACAGGCATAGAATATGACCCAGCACAGATACCTTAAATACCCCCACCCACCAATCAAAAACGTTGCACAAAAACCGCCAAATCACAGACAATGACATACAGCTGTAAACGTTAACGAGTCAAGATAGACCGAGACCGGCCTCACATTACCATTGCAATACTGTAAAAAGCGATAATCACATCACAGCGTGTAGCAGCGTAATGACATCATCGCGCCAGACGTGCATCACCATGGTAACCTGATAGGGCACTGGGTCTAACTCAGCCCAATCACAAGTGAGCAATCCGCTCAACTAAGCCCTAGCATAGTTGCAACGTTAATGTGAGGCCGGTCTTGGTCTATCTTGACTAGTTAATACATCAAAGTCTCACAATAGAATCACTGTAGATCCCCACTTATTGGTCCACTCCGGACCCACCTGGTGCGCGATCGAAAAAGAAATCACAAAATTATGTAGTGGATCAGCACTCACCAACAGTAACAACCACTCAGTGCTCTGCCAAAAGTTCAAATAATGTATCATGCAGTGAGAATGAATCCGGTGATGATCCTTGGTTAACCACCACAGACAGCCAGCACACGAGATGTAGCAAAACACCACTTTAATGTGTAAGAAGCATAACGTTTCGGCCCCAAACTGGAGCCTTGGTCACATGCAGCAAGTCACAACAGACAGGCATAGAATATGACCCGGCATTGATGATGTGAGTATACACTTTCCTAAGGTTACTGATATGGAGATTACCACAACAACACCAGACTGGGGACTACATGTTCCAAAATGCAGTTCTGCAAAAAACTGCATTTTGGAACATGTAGTCCCCAGTCTGGTGTTGTTGTGGTAATCTCCATATCAGTAACCTTAGGGCAGCTGAGCCTCCCTCCCTCCCTCCCTTCTTTGCTCCAGTACAACTCCAGCTGAGGAGAAACAACACTCTGGGAACACCGGATAGAGGCAATACAACCAGCAAACTTCAGCGCTGACCACATCCGGTACAGACCTGCCACACAGCCAGCTGGTTTGCTGTAAATACCAGCCTGCCTCTGCCGGCACAAGAGAGTGCCGCCCTGTTCGTGAGTACCCTTATTCTGTCGCTAATTGGATTTTCTTGGTTTTATTGACCTACACATGTGGCGCCTCTGTGTTTGTTCTTATCTCATCTTTACAGAAGCACATCATCACCTTGGGTGACCACAGAGAGCTGCCTATCCAGTGTTGGGAAGTTGAAGACTCCCTTTGGACTTTTCCTCCGGCTTTGTTTGGCTGGTTCTTATATATACTTTTAATTTTCTCTTATTTTATGGTTATATTGTTTTATTGTTTTACTCATATTTGTCAACTGTGCATCATCTGCCCCATTTTTATTATTATTATACCAGTGTATTCATTGTTATTTTAACCACATAAATGTTATATATATAGAGAACCACATTATACTATATATACCTCACGCCTGTTAGCGCCTCCTATAGAAGCACTGTGATCCTTATATCACTGTCACTTCTTTATCTAACCATAAAACAGCTATTAGGTTAGCGCTTGACAAAGGGTCTTCTGACAAACCAGTGGCATGCCACTTTCAACAAGCTGAAAACTCCATCTCCTTTTTGAGAACAATACTGATTGACCATGTCCCTAAAGCCAGACGTGGGGGTGATCGGGCTAAGGCCTTATTAAAGTTGGAGTCACGTTGGATCCACCGTTTGGATACTATCACCCCGAGAGGTCTCAATATGACGATTGATTATAGCTGCTTTTACAAGTGACTGTGGGCTTCCTCTCATCCAACTTAACAGTTTCTACCTGTTCCTTGTGCACGCTGTAGTTAATGTTCAGTTTAATGTACACTGACTGAGTACATGTTGTCACATGATTTTAATGTCCCTTGATTTATGCAATTGGACCAGTGGTGCGCAATATTGTTTTGATTGTTTGCTCTTTTGTAGCAATAACTATGGGTCATCTGAATTGTGACCATGTATTCATTCAGTATTTGTTTTTAATTTTTTCTTTTTTGATATTGTGTGATCAAATTTGTTTTTTTAATTCACGGGTTAAACACTTGGGTTGCCATGGTTACAAGTCATGACATTTTCTGACATTTTCTGTTACTGTTTCTTGTTTCTGCATTATGCTATTAGCTCAGTATACCTATACAAATTTGATGTGATGTTCTAAATATCTGTTGAATCTAGTTCGTTCTTGATGTAATATATCTAATAGCTTACATTGCGTATCCATGTTGCTGCCATGGTTACGACTATACTAGGGCTTAGTTGAGCGGATTGCTCACTTGTGAATGGGCTGAGTTAGACCCGGTGTCCTATCAGGTTACCATGGTGACGCACGTCTGGCAAGATGATGTCATTACGCTGCTACACGCTGTGATGTGATTATAGCTTTTTACAGTATTGCAACGGTAATGTGAGGCCGGTCTCGGTCTATCTTGACTAGTTAATGTTTACAGCTGTATGCCATTGTGATTTGGCGGTTTTTGTGCAACGTTTTTGATTGGTGGGTGGGGGTATTTAAGGTATCTGTGCTGGGTCATATTCTATGCCTGTCTGTTGTGACTTGCTGAATGTGACCAAGGCTCCAGTTTGCGGCCGAAACGTTATGCTTCTTACACATTAAAGTGGTGTTTTGCTACATCTTGTGTGCTGGCTGTCTGTGGTGGGTAACCAAGGATCATCACTGAGTTCATTCTCACTGCATGATACATTATTTGAACTTTTGGCCGAGCACTGAGTGGTTGTTACTGTTGGTGAGTGCTGATCCACTACATAATTTTATATATATATATATATATATATATATATATATATAGTGGGGCAAAAAAGTATTTAGTCAGCCACCAATTGTGCAAGTTCTCCCATTTAAGAAGATGAGAGAGGCCTGTAATTTTCATCATAGGTATACCTCAACTATGAGAGACAAAATGTGGAAACAAATCCAGACAATCTCATTGTCTGATTTGGAAAGAATTTATTTGCATATTATGGTGGAAAATAAGTATTTGGTCACCTACAAACAAGCAAGATTTCTGGCTCTCACTGACCTGGATCTTCTTCTTTAAGAGGCTCCTCTGTCCTCCACTCATTACCTGTATTAATGGCACCTGTTTGAACTTGTTATCAGTATAACATACACCTGTCCACAACCTCAAACAGTCACACTCCAAACTCCACTATGGTGAAAACCAAAGAGCTGTCGAAGGACACCAGAAACAAAATTGTAGACCTGCACCAGGCTGGGAAGACTGAATCTGCAATAGGCAAGCAGCTTGGTGTGAAGAAATCAACTGTGGGAGCAATAATTAGAAAATGGAAGACATAAGCAGGTAAAACCTAGATAGAAATGCACTTTATGGGATAGATTAAACAGGGGCATCAAGCTCCATATGGAGCTTGATAAATCAGCCCCTATATCTCAAATTTACAATAGACAGAACAGGCCTGCCCTTTGGAAGATGCGATAGGGGCACCTGCCCAGGGCTCTACAATTTGGGGGCCCTGCAGAATCAGAGGTGAAGGTATGAAAAAGGTGCAATGTACATCCTGTATTTAGTTTATAAGGAAGTGTTTATGGTATCAGGAAGTGTAAAATGTAGTCTTATGCTTTATACAAGTAACACTAAATATTGGGACATGGGTGGGCCATACAGGGGGCAGAGCTTACAGGGGTAGAATAAGATTGCTGGGCTCAGGGGCAACACAAATGGGTGGCCCGGACACAGAAGGGCATTTACAATTCACTCACTTTATAACATACTTAGGGCCTTGTTTTTTATATATATATATATATATACATATATATATATATATATATATATATATATATATATATATATATATATATATATATATATATATATTTGAACCCTGGGTAAAGTTTTTAACAATAGTGTTATGTTTTATTAGACATTACTGAATAAGCATATACATATAAGAGTTAGCAAGTCCTCAGAGCTGTGATTAACTGTTTTGCGAAACAAAAATGTCTCACAAAACACATGAGAAATACATTACAAAATAAAGTTACACTCATAATAACACCCTCTAATAAAAATTATTTCTAAAAAATATTTCCAAAACAAAGTTATAAGGGCTCTAAATAGATATTCCTATATATATATATATACACAGTTGCAATCAAAATTATTCAACCCCCATTGCAAATCAGTGTTATTGTCAAAATGTACAGACTTCCAGCATTTTGCAATGAAGAAATCAAACAAGATCAATTGAAAAAGCTCAACACAATGCAGTCTCAAAATTGTTCAACCCCTTCATGGCAAGCATCTTTAATACTTAGTAGAGCACCCTTTTGCTGTTATGACCTGCTGCAAACAAGATGCATGCAAACCCAAGAATATTACTGAACTGGAGGCCATTGCTCATGAGGAATGGGCTAAGATTCCTCAGGAACGCTGCCAGAAGCTGATGTCTGGCTATGCATCTTGTTTGCAGCAGGTTATAACAGCAAAAGGGTGCTCTACTAAGTACTAAAGATGCTTGCCATGAAGGGGGTTAAATAATTTTGAGACGGCAGAATTCATTAAAAGTTGCATTTTCAGTTGAATTTGGGTAAACCACTTGAAGCATTCATTGTGTAGAGCTATTTCAATTACTTTTGTTTGCTTTGTTCATTGCAAACAGCTGAAAGGCTGTTGACAATAAACCTGATTTGCAATAGGGGTTGAATAATTTTGATTACAACTGCATCTATATATATAAATATATATAAATATCTTGGAAACACACAGTCCTCAAAGCTGGAAACACCACACAAGGTTGTAGCTTTATAAAATACAGTCTGTTTATTATCAGGTCTGGCAAAAAAACAGGCAAAATAAACATAAACAAAACAAAAGAGGCTTGCTCCACTGAGCACTTACTAACAAGTACAACTGTCTGCACTAAGTAGCTTTTCACAAAAGTAATATTGCACAGACCTTTCAAACTTTGTCCTTTAGAGATAATTCCTCTCAGTCTCTCAGGAGAGTGTTTGCAGTTTCCCTTTACTGCTGGCAAATCTACCTCTCAACCCCTGACTGGGGATTTTATTAGCACCTGCTGTTAATTACCACATGCAGATGAGTAGCTAGCTGAGTCAGACAGAATTCCTGGACTGGACTTTTTGACATAATGTGCTACTTGCAAACTGCGGGGTGGAGCACTGGCCCACCCTACTCTCCAAATATTCCACCCCAAGGACCCAGAAATAAATCACATATTTTCTCTATGTGGCAAACAAACATAACAATTCTCCCTGGGGTTGTCAGACCATACCCCGCACTGCAGCACTTTTGAGGGAATATAGACACCTTCCATTACTATGCCTTGGGTTCTGTCACACATCCTCCCCGCCAGCTCAGACCTAGTGGGGTGAGCGACCATGGCAAAAAGCGTATGCATACGTGAAAGGCCATCAGCATTACCCTGCTTACTTCCTGCCCTGTGTTCTACTGAGAAGAGATAGGGTTGCAAACTAAGGAACCAGCGTGTAACTCTACTATTATTATCCTTATTTTGACTCATCCATTTGAGAGGTGCATGATCAGTAACTAGTCTAAATTTTCTGCCCAACAAATAATATTTGGGAGTTTCAACAGCCCATTTAATTGCTAGACACTCCTTTTCAACAATTGAATAGTTCTTTTCTCTAGGTTGAAGGTTCCGGCTCAGGTGTAGTATTGGGTGCTCTTCACTTTGAGTTTCCTGGGAAAGCACTGCTCCAAGCCCAACATCAGAGGCATCCATCTGTAAAACAAACTCCTTTGAAAAATCAGGGGTGACTAACACTGGTTGTCTACAGATGGCTTCCTTGAGATTTTGAAATGCCTGTTCAGCTTCAGAGGACCATTTCACTATTACTGGAGCTTTTGCTTTAGTGAGGTCAGTTAAAGGACCTGCTATAGTAGCAAAGTTGGAGATAAACCTTCTGTAGTAGCCAACAAGCCCAAGAAATGTTCTGACCTGTTTCTTCGTCATAGGTCGTGGCCAATTCCTTATGGCTTCAACTTTAGCAATTTGTGGCTTTACTATTCCTCTTCCAATGGAATAGCCAAGATACTTGGCCTCCTCCAAACCAATGGTACATTTACTCGTATTTGCTTTCAGACCGGCATTTCTTATGGAATTAAGGACAGCTTGCACTTTTGGCAAGTGAGACTCCCAATCTTCGCTATGTATGACCACATCATCTAAGTAAGCTGCAGCATAATGAGCATGTGGCCTTAAGATCCGGTCCATCTTTCTTTGAAATGTTGCTGGAGCACCATGTAGGCCAAAAGGTAACACCTTGTATTGGAAGAGCCCATCTGGAGTAGAGAAGGCAGTCTTTTCCTTTGCCGGTCCTGTAAGCGGCACTTGCCAATAACCCTTGGTCAAATCCAATGTGGTAAGGTACCTGGCTCTCCCGAGTCTCTCCACAAGTTTATCAACCCTTGGCATGGGGTATGCATCAAACTTGGATATTGCATTCAGCTTCCGGTAATCATTACAAAACATGATTGTGCCATCAGGCTTTGGTACAAGCACAATTGGGCTACTCCAGTCACTTTGGGATTCTTCAATTACCCTAAGGTCCAGCATTTTGTTTACTTCCAATTTGATTGCTTCCCTCCGGGCTTCAGGTATTCTATATAGCTTTAGATTTATCCTTTTTCCCGGTTCAGTGACAATGTCATGCTCTATTATCGTAGTTCTTCCTGGGATTGAGGAGAAAACATCTTTATTTAATCTGATGAAGTCTTTTACCTCCCTCTTCTGGTGGATAGTCAGGGTTTCTGAGATATTGACTATGGGTTCATTCTCCTCCATTGTAGGGAGGTCTGCTGTTTTTATAGCCACAAGTGTTTCTCTTTCTTTCCACGGTTTAAGTAAATTCACATGGTATATCTGTACCTCCTTTCGCCTTCCAGGCTGTCTTACTTTGTAATTTACTTCCCCCACTCTGTCAATGACTTCATATGGCACATGCCATGTTGCCAAAAATTTGTTCTCTACAGTGGGAACCAGGACTAGTACTCTGTCTCCTGGATTAAACACACGAACCCTGGCATTTCTATTATAACTGTTCTGCTGGTGCTGTTGGGCATTTTCCATGTGTTCTCTAACTATGGGCATAATGGCTGTCATCCGATCCTGCACCTGAGTTATATGTTCAATCACACTTCTGTGAGGGGTTGACTCCTGTTCCCAAGTCTCCTTAGCTATGTCTAGCAACCCTCTGGGGTGTCTTCCATACAAAAGTTCAGAGGGCGAAAACCCAGTAGAAGCTTGAGGGACCTCTCGGATGGAAAACATTAAATAAGGCAAAAGGAAATCCCAGTTTTTCCCATCTTTATCAATTACTTTTTTGAGCATAGCCTTTATTGTTTTATTAAATCGTTCTACAAGACCATCAGTTTGTGGGTGATATACGGATGTTTTCAGATGCTTTATATGAAGAAGATTACACAACTCCTTTGTAATTCTCGACATAAATGGAGTGCCTTGGTCTGTTAATATTTCTTTGGGAATCCCAACACGGCTGAACATTAACATTAACTCCTTAGCAATTGCTTTTGCTGAAGTAGTACGCATGGGTATTGCCTCAGGGTAACGTGTAGCATAGTCTACTATTACCAATATATACTGGTGCCCCCTTGCAGACTTTACAAGAGGACCCACAAAATCCATACCAATGCGTTCAAATGGGACCTCAATTATGGGTAAGGGCACCAAGGGGCTACGGTATGCTGTAAGAGGGGCAGTTAATTGGCATTCAGGACAAGAAAAACAATAGTTTGTGATAGATGCCATTACACCTGGCCAATAAAACCTCCTAAGAATTCTCTCTCTGGTTTTTTCAATCCCCAAGTGCCCCCCAAGTATGTGGCTATGTGCCAGATTTAATACAGTGTGTCGATATGCCTGGGGTACTAACAGCTGTTTGACAGACTCCTTTTTCCCAACTCTGTACAATAAATCATTTTCCACTTCAAAGTATGGATAGGTGAGCGCTTTATCAGTATTAATGGGGGTAATATAGTTTCTAGCCACAGCTAAAGTTGGATCCTCCCATTGTGCAGCCCTAAAGTTACTTGGGCTAACCTCTAGGTCAGTTATTTCTACATCAGGTTCAGATATATTAGATTGACCTGTATTATTCTGTTCAGTATTACCTCCAACTAGGGTTTCCATAGGGGTTGAGTGTTTCCCTCTAGCAGGAGTTATTTTGTCTAAGTCATCCCCCAATAAATCAGAAAAAGGAAAGTCACAAACAGCGCCCTCTACTGAATCCGGTGAATTTTCCTCAGCAGCATCCCATAGATTAAAAAAATGGGGAAAATCTCTGCCTATTATCATTTCATGGACTAATTTATCCACTAAACCAACTCTATGATTTATAGGGCCATTTTGAGTTTCAATAAGTACTTTAGCAGTTGGATACTTGTGTATGTCCCCATGGACACAAGCAATATCTAGGTTCTGGTAATTATCAATAGGAGTATTTCTCAACAGACCCCTGTCTATGAGCGTAACCATGCTACCAGAGTCCAGCAAAGCTTTAATTTCATTTCCCTCCACCCTTACAATCATTTTGGTAATTGCATATACTCAGCGAGTGTACAATGAATAATTGTCTCTCATATTGCCAACATTACATTCCATAGCAACATCATTCTCAGGGCAGTCCTTTGCAAAATGTCCATACTCTTTACTTTGAAAACATTTAATATTAGCATTAGACAACATCTTTGAGGCTATTGTGGACCCTTCCTGCCTCACAAAACTCTTGTCCCTTGCAGTAATGTCCCTCGGGTTGTAAAAACCCATCTGCTCCTCCCAATACCCCCTTTTCCCTGGAACAGTCTTACCCAATTTACTGGGACTCTGGATCTTCGGGATTCTAGGTCTTTCCTGGTTGGGGATTTGTAGAAACTCTCCGGCAGTCAAATAGCGTTCCACCAGGGCAACTAGACCGTCAGCAGTTTTAGGTTCACTCTGGCTGACCCACCGCCGCAGGGAAACAGGCAATCCTCGCAGGAACCGGTCCATCACGAGCTGTTCCACAATGTGACTAGCTGAGTTGACCTCTGGCTGTAGCCATTTCCTGGCAAGATTTATCAAGTCAAACATCTGTGACCGCACGGCTTTGTCTTGACTGTAAGTCCAGGATTGAAATCGCTGGGCCCTTACTGCTGTCGTTACTCCCAGGTGGGCCAAGATGTCTGTTTTTAGCTTTTTATAGTCACTGGCCTGCTCAGGCTCCAAATCATAATATGCCTTCTGAGGTTCTCCACTCAGAAATGGCGCAAGGAGACTTGCCCATTCAGACGCAGGCCACCCTTCTCTTTCGGCTGTCCTTTCAAAAGCCATCAGGTAAGCCTCCACATCATCTGTAGCCACCATCTTTTGCAAATAGTTACTCACTCTCAGAGTCTTAGAACTGTGTGGAATTTCTGCAGCACACCTGCCCAGTCTTTCAGATAGGCCTTGAATCTCCTGCTGCATGGTACGTGTGATATTCTGCTGTTCCTCTCTTTGTGTTAATACCAGTTTTTGTAGCACTGCAATATTTTCTTGCTGGCTGGCAGTAGCTTGCTGCTGTGTGGCAGTGGCCTGTTGCTGTGAGGCCGTAGCCTGTAGTAAAGCCTTTACAACTTCCTCCATTTTAAGTGTGGTATTGTTTCCTTAACAGTCTATTAGTGTGTTGCCCGCATTCTCCACCATATGTGACCTGGGATCTTGGAAACACACAGTCCTCAAAGCTGGAAACACCACTCAAGGTTGTAGCTTTATAAAATACAGTCTGTTTTTTATCAGGTCTGGCAAAAAAACAGGCAAAATAAACATAAACAAAACAAAAGAGGCTTGCTCCACTGAGCACTTACTAACAAGTACAACTGTCTGCACTAAGTAGCTTTTCACAAAAGTAATATTGCACAGACCTTTCAAACTTTGTCCTTTAGAGATAATTCCTCTCAGTCTCTCAGGAGAGTGTATGTAGTTTCCCTTTACTGCTGGCAAATCTACCTCTCAACCCCTGACTGGGGATTTTATTAGCACCTGCTGTTAATTACCACATGCAGGTGAGTAGCTAGCTGAGTCAGACAGAATTCCTGTACTGGACTTTTTGACATAATGTGCTACTTCCAAACTGCGGGGTGGAGCACTGGCCCACCCTACTCTCCAAATACTCCACCCCAGGGACCCAGAAATAAATCACATATTTTCTCTATGTGGCAAACAAACATAACAATTCTCCCTGGGGTTGTCAGACCATACCCCGCACTGCAGCACTTTTGAGGGAATATAGACACCTTCCATTACTATGCCTTGGGTTCTGTCACAATATATATATATGGAAATCAGGAGACAGCACTCACTGGTCTTGACAATACTGGATTTATTCAGTGACGTTTCGGGGAATACACCCCTTCATCTGATGAAGGGGTGTATTCCCCGAAACGTCAGTGAATAAATGCAGTATTGTCAAGACCAGTGAGTGCTGTCTCCTGATTTCCATATTCTACACCATATTCTAGCACCCTGGCATTTGGAATTAAAGTGTTAGTGAGAGTGCACCTGTCACTACCTGCTGTATATATATATATATATATATATATACATATATTCATCTATATATTTAGGTATAAGTATATATTTTACCAAAATACCATCAGATATATGTAGAAATATGTATTATGAATAAATAGAACATATTCTTCTATGTGCTGAACATTGGAATGTGAAATATTCATATTTTCATGTTGGGTTAGCCCACTTGAGAATATGCGATCAGGTTTGTCTGCGAATAGGCAGTTGGATTTCTGACTGAAATTATTAACACACCACTTGTGGAGTCATAGTACAAATGGTTGAACTTTTTGTTCAGAAATAGCAGAAATGCATGGCTTTACCATTGCTTTTTGGTAATTAGAAAGTCACTAATTGCAGCTGCGCACCACACTTCTGAAATTCCCAGCAGTGAAAGGGGTTAATTAGTTAGTTAGTAATGGTAATATTATTGTAGTGTAGCGATTACCTTCCCACATGACAACTCCTTGATCCCTCCCAAACAGCTCTCTTCTCTCCCCTTCCCCAACACTCTTCACCACCATCTTAAATACTGGCAAGTCTGTCAGTATGCAGTTTAGGGCTTTTTTTATATATATTATTATTTTTTTATTAATATTTTTCTGTAGTGTAGGGATCCCCCCTCACCCTCCTTCACACAATTGTTATGTAGGGACCCCCTCCACTCTAATTTACCCTTGCCCAGCAGCGTAGGGACCCATACCCCCCTCTACCTTCAAACTACTTTTGCGTAGAGTAGGGTCCTGCCCTTTACTCCTCAGCTGGGGTAACCACCCGTCTCCCACCTTTTCTCCCACTGGCATCAATGAATGATTGTTACAGATAGTGTCACTGTCTGTAACGATCATGAAATCTGGCTTTATATGGTAACGGAGCACTGATCGTACTTTGTTACCCTATGAAGGCAGATGCCTGCAGCCCACAAACAGCAAAACTTAGTTGAAATATTTCTTTATGCACATTCATGTTTAGCACAGTTGGTTTAGCGCATGAGGGAAAGCCAGAATGGAATGACTTCCAGTTGTTAGTGCGCCTGAGCCTTTCACTCACGAGCAAACATTTTACTTTCAACTTGAAGTATGAGTGCATAAATAGGAGTGCTATTGATTTAACTTGTGCTGTGTTTGCGCTCATTAGCACTGATATCTTTGTAGTCCCCTTGTAGTCTAGGCTTATGTGTTTAAACTAATAAGTCATAAACCCCAAGTACCTGTTATGCTCATTGATTTTAATGTAAAATAAAAGTTAAAAGATTTTTACACATCCGTATTGTATAAAGCGCTTAAAACCCAGAGCTGTGGAAGCTCTGGTACATGTGAGTATACCTGCTCGAGCTGTTCTAGTAAATCATTGTCATATGGAATTTCATTATGGAAGTTTGTTCTCTTTGCCTTTGAGAGACATGCCTTACAGAGGAAATGGAAGAGAGCCACTTTGAATTTCTTTGCACTTAAAGGCACACTCAGGTAAAATGAAATTTTAATGATTCAAATAGAGCATGCCATTATAAACAACTTTCCGATTTACTTACATTAAAAAAAATGTGCACAGTATTTTTATATTTACACTTTTTGAGTCACCAGCTCCAACTGAGCATGTGCAAGAATTCACAGAATATACGTATATGCATTTTTGAATGGCTTATGGCTGTCACATGGTACAGAGGGAGTGGAAATACACATAACTTTGAAATTTGTTAGAAAAAAATCTAATACTCATTTGAAGTTCAGACTAAGGGGCCAATTTATCGTTGGTCTGTCCGACATGATCCGCTCATCGATCATGTCCGACAGACATCGCTGAATGCCGACAGCATACGCTGTCGGCATTTATCATTGCACAAGTAGTTCTTGTGAACTGCTTGCGCAATTCCGCCCCCTGCAGATTTGCGACCAATTGGCTAGTGTATTCGATCGGGTTGATTGCTGTCTGCCGTTCAGAGCAGGCGGACCAGTTAAGGAGCAGCGGTCTTAAGACCGCTACTTCTTAACTGCTGTTTCCCGTGAGCCGAAGCATGGGCATCAGGGTCGTTCGGCCCTTAATAATTCGGCCCCTCTGTGCTATTGCATTGTCTTTTTATCATGGATTTGTTTATTATGCAAAGCTACTGTATTTACTGGTCCTTTAACTATATTGGAACTAAAAAGCAACTTATGATTGCATGCCTATATCTGTAATTTATTTGTGTGCACTTGGTTTCAGATAACACATTTTGTTTTATACTATAGTGTGTTAACATTACTCATCAAACAAATTATAGTTGCACAAAAAATGGCATTCATGAATTCATTGAAATTAAGTACCCAGGAGTTTTTACCTTTGTACTTCATGCCTGGCTGTATAATTTGAGTTTGTGTGTGACTAGGTGTGTATCAGGGTATGAATGCCAGCATGAATGATGGAACACAGAAGTTGATGGAAGAATAAGGGAGTTTGACAGAGTTATAGACTAGACAAGCTCAATTTTGACTGAGTTCACCCCTCTGCAATTCTACTGGCCAGAACCATCTGAAAAATTAAGATTCTTAAACCAAATTTCTGATAACAAAAAGTTAATGGTCACATTAAGATGGAAAAAAGATCACCTAGAGAGAAATGTGTAGGGGGTTATATTTAATAGAAAGTATTTGTGATGGGCGAGGGGATCATGTAGGGGGGAGATTTACCAGTGGATAGATGGTGTAGTGTGGTGCTTGTGGTAGGGGGTAGTGAAGGATGTATATTTGGTTGGGGGTTAGTTGGGATAATACACTGGTACAGGGTTGAGTTTTGGAAAAAGTCACAGGCTTTTTGGTAGGAGAATTACTTGTGGTGGATAACTCATTGTAGAAAAGGGATACATTAGAAAAATACTTGCAGCAGGGATATGTTTCAGTTGGTATTGGAGGTTGAATTCATATACAGTATAATATATAGGCTTACATTACAAGTGGAGCGCAAACGCAGGGTGAGCTATCCATATTGCAACGCTGAACGAAGAATAGTGCACAATGTGGTATTAAAAGTGAATGGTAAAAAAAAGCCCTATACTTTAAATGGATAGTGCAGGGTGCGCTATTATCACTCATATTACAAGTGGTAAGTCATGTGTACCCCTCAAAAATGTAGTTAGCCTGGAAACCTGAAGTAAAGTGCTAAGGCTAGAATATATGCATAACAAAACACATGTATAATACATTAAAATAAAGTATTTCATGCACACAGAGTTTTTGTTTATTAAAATAAATGTTTTAACAGTAAATTAAAGGGATATGGTATTTGACAAGGTGCTGAACTGGGAAGGGCTCATAGGTGAATGTGTGTCCAATTGTATGTGTGTATGTGTATATGGGGGTATATATGCATGTGTAAGTGTGTACATATGTTTGCACACCAATCCACGTGTCTATCCAAGGCAAACACTTCAAAACTGTGCTCCTCCTCTCCCCACTTCATCCACTGTCCAATCTTAATTACTTTTGTCAAAGCACAAATAATTCAGAACTTTAATTTGCTCCTCACATTCGGTCATTCTATAAATCATGCCCCTTAAAAATGTCTCTTTTTGTCACTTCTTCATAAACGATGTAACAAATTCTAATCCACTCAACTTAACTAATGAATGCCATCACTCCGGTTTCCCAAAGAAAATTCTGGTAAAGTTTAGCAGTCCCATTTATCAAGCTCCGTACAGAGCTTGAAGGGCCGTGTTTCTGGCAAATCTTCAGACTCGCCAGAAACACAACTTATGAAGCAGCGGTCTAAAGACCGCTGCTCCATAACCCTGACCGCCTGCTCAGAGCAGGCGGACAGGAATCGCCGGAAATCAACCCGATCGAATACGATCGGGTTGATTGACACCCCCCTGCTGGCGGCCGATTGGCCGCGAGTCAGCAGGGGGCGGCGTTGCACCAGCAGCTCTTGTGAGCTGCTGGTGCAATGTTAAATGCATTTAGCGAGGTCTTGCGGACCTGATCCGCAGTGTCGGATCAGGTCCGCAAGCCCTTTGATAAATGGGCCTGTTAGACTTTATTTCACACCATACATTAAAACCCAGAAATTGAACTTTTTTTGTTATGTGTTGGGAAGTATTGCTGATGAGAATTGGATCACATACAATCGGGTAATTTGCATATAAATTTAATGCCAGAGGTAATTATAGGGGAAATTATCATGGGCTGGTCACATCTGAGGGATGTTAGAGTTGAGGTTGTAATGAAGAGGTCATGCTTAGGGTTAATTACAATAAGGAGGGATTGGGGCAACTATAGAAAAGCATTGCAATGGTAAAAAGGTAGAGGTAAGGGTTAATTAAAATGGGTGAGATTGGGTCACGTCAGTTATGGTCACTTGCTAAGGGGATGTTAGCGTTAAGATGCAGGGGTTAGTATGGATTTTCAGGATAGAGTCATTTAAAGGGACATGCAACCCAAAATGTTTCTTTCATGGTTCAGATATAGCATAACATTTTAAACAACTTTCCAATGTACTTGTATTATCAAATTTGCTTCATTGTCTTGGTATCCTTTGTTGAAGGAAAAGTAATGCACTACTGGGAGATAACTGTGCACACTGAGCGAGACAATAATAAGAAGCATTTATGTGCAGCCAGCAATCAGCAGCTAGCTCCCAGTAGTAAACCGCTGCTCCTTAGCCTACCTATATATTCTTTTCAGCAAAGGATACAAATAGACCAAAGCAAAGTATATAACAGAAGTCAATTGGAAAGTTATTATAATATGTTAAATCTGAATCATGAAAGAAAAAAATTGGGTTATATGTCCCTTTAAGGAGGGTTTAAGACAGATCAGTAAAAGTGCAGTGGGGGGTTGAGTTAGGTTAAAGGGACATTCCAGTCAAAATATAAATGCACATAGATTTATTGCACCTTTGATAAGAAACATATTTACAATATACATTGATTGGCAAAAATGCTTTTATTAAAAGTTATCACTGTTTTAGTGTTAACTTTTTTCTCTGCACGTGCATGTGAAGCATAGTTAGATATTTTCACTGCACCCACATTTAAAAAAATGCAGCTGCTCTGATCATCAGTGGGGCTTGTATCATGTCAGCAATTAACAAATTGAGTCATTACCAGATGGAACAAGTACCTTAGGCGTTCCAAACAAGTGTTGTGTTTAAAATGCTGGTGCACGGTGCATACTTAAATATACTTTTGAAACAGCTATAACTTTTATTAGAAGCATTTTTGCTAATGCATGTATATTACAAAATTGCTTCTGTTCAAAACTGAAATGCACCCATGTGGTTTCCAATTTTGGCTGGACTATCCCTTTAAGATGCAGTGGGAGGTTAGAGTTAGTTTTATTTGTATTGTAGGGCTGATTTACACCAAGGGGTTACCTCATTGGGCCTTAAACTGTTTTAAGGAGGAACATAAAAAAGGCTCAGCAGAAGTACTAATGGTTTTGAACAATGTTGGTTTGTCATATAAGCTCCAATACTAAATTATGCACATCTGTATTAACTGAGGGGGCCACATTACTTGGGTTGTTTAAAATTTGTTGCAGAACTATCACTAGCAATTGGGGATTACATAAGATCTATGACAGAATATTTTGGGGACATTACCTTCCCTTTCTTAGGTGCACCAGTGTAAAGAGTTTCCTCTGAGGAATATTTCATTTTAATACATTCTTAATAAATCCAAGAACACAATAGCCTTGTACTTCTACAGTGGGTAGACCTCAAGAGACATAAATCAACATTTATGTCACAGTGACTATGTCTGGTGTTTGACAATACTGTGTTTGACAATACTGTATGTTTTTGTGCTTGGTTAATGAAAAACAATTGTAAAGGCTTAGATTCTTTTAATAACTAAATCGTGGGCACCTCTGAAAGCAATGCATAAATGAATACTGTTCTTTTCATGAAGTGGTGCTCTTAGCATTAATGCAGGGGGGACTCTGCATGGTTTTAAAAGTGGTTTTGAACTGGGAATAGTCTGGCTCCTACTTATAAGGCAACGTCATGGGTATAGACTTGTGGGAAGCGTTAAGTGTTCAAGAGAGCGATGCTGCTTCCACTTGCTAGTTGTAATAATAGTCTTAATGGAAGATAAGAACAATCAATAAAACAAGACAGCTGTTAACAGATTATATAATGGAGCTGCAATGACTTTTCTTTTATTACGTTTTAAAGTTTGAAAAAAAAAAAATCCTCAGAAATGAAAAGAGCATAAATGTTATATTTCTGTAAATGTGTAAACATGACTGCACATAGAGATAACCAGATCTCCAGGGAATTAAGATCTGAAAAGGGTTTATGAAGTTGCGTTACGAGCCGAACAAGATAGTAAGCCATACTGCTCTATAATATGTAAGTGCCAAAAGAAGAACGTCTGGGGCGAAGAAGAGGAATCTAATAAATTATTTCATGTGCTTGATGATCTGCATCAAAAGAGAGTTTTTGGAATTAAGAAGAGGATATGTCATCACTGATAAAAGAAGACATGGAGAAGAAGTTATTCAAGCCAAGAGGACATACTTTGTACGAGTTCATAGAGACTAAATCCAAAACCAAGGAAAGGTATTATCTATGTACATCAGGTATGGTTTACGTACATTTACTTTCAATCAACTGCAATGCAAAAAGAATATGGCTTCTTATTCAACCTATATAGTTGTGTTATGTTGCTGATTACTTTGTTTTCTTTTATCTAGTTAACCCTTTTACAAATGTTTAGCTCTTATCAAAAACTTGATTATTTAGTACAAGGATATTACATATTGTATAACAATAAAAGGCATATACAAATAGCAGAAACCCTCTGCATTTATTAGTTTGCACGTATTAAATCTTTGCTTTTCTAGGTATATATATTACAGTGTTATATTGAAAAGAATGTCTTAGCACATCAGTATTTTAAAGAAAAATGAAATAATTAGTTAGGAACACTTTTTAATGTGCTATTGATCCCATGAATGTCTAAAGAATTGTATGTATGTTTTTGCAAGGATTGTATGGAATAAAGCAGGTTACTTTTTGTCCTTAAAAACTGATATGTTTGTCAATTAATTAAAATAAAATCCCAAAAGTATTTTCTGGGAGATATTTATCCATTTTTATTAGTATATTTACTAGATTTATTCACAGAATTTCCATGTAAAAATGTACATGATAAAACAAATAAATGTATCTCTATTTGTCAGGTATAAAAAAATGTCAAAGTTCACTGTCTGAAATACTCTTCTTAAAGCTCTAGTTACAAAGGGCACAATAATGTATTTAAATCTTTTATACATAGAACAGTGGTACTGTGCATTTCTGTAGATGTTAGATGTATCCTTATTAATGTAACACTTTGCTACAGCTCCAATTATGCTAAACGTCTTAAAATATTACAGTATTCAGTGGCTAGCAATAATGCATATGTGCAATAAGGCTGCTTTTAGGTGCAACACATTAGCAGGCAAGTAATTTTCTCCGCTCACTAATAACTTTACCCACTGTTGAAGCTCAGAATAAAACACTCAAAATTAAATTAATGATTCAGATACAGCATGCAATTTTAAACATCTTTCTAATTTACTTCCATTAAGGAAATGTGCACAGACTTTTTATATTTACACTTTTTGAGTCACCAGCTCCTACTGAGCATTAGCAAGAATTCACAGAATATAAGTGCATGCATTTGTGATTAGCTGTTACATGATACAGGTGTAGTGGAAATATACATAACTTTGAAATTTGTCAGCAAAAAAATCTACTACTCATTTGAAGTTTAGCCTAAGTGATATTCCATTGCCTTTGTATCATGTATGTGTTGATTCTGCAAATCAGCTGTATTTACTGGTCCTTTAAAGGGACATTCCGGTCAAAATTTAAATGCACATAGACAAATTACATCTTTGAATAGAAAAATATTTGTAATATACATGTATTGTCAAAAATGCTTCTAATAAAAGTTATCGCTGTTTCAGTGTTAACATTTTTCTCTGCGCGTGCATGTGAAGCATAGCTAGATATTCTCAGTGCACCAGCATTTTAAATACAGCTGCTCAGAGCACCAGTGGGGCTTTTATCATGTCAGCAATAAACAAATTGAGTCATTACCAGAGGGAACAAGCACAATAGGCTCTCTGAGCAAGTGCTGTGTTTGAAATGCTGGTGCACGGTGCATACTTAAATACACTTTTGAAACAGCTGTAGCTTTTATTAGAAGCATTTTTCCTAATACATGTCTATTACAAAAATGCGTCTATTTAAAAATCAAATGCATCCATGCAAATTACAATTTTGGCTGGGATGTCCCTTTAAGTTCTATAACAATCTGGACATTACCAGCAAAAAAAAAATGTTTTCCCTTCTATTTGAAGTGCAGGATTAAGTTTTTATGTGCAGATATTAGCAAATAGAATACAAAGTAATTTGCAGGAAATTGGTCCTTTCTAATCCATTAGGATCTGCCTTGTGAAAACCTGTCTGAATTAGTTACATTGCTTAACATCTACTACTTCTTTCATTTAGATTCAGTGAATACAAAATGTTTCATGTAGGCTTTACCAAGGCTTTTGCACATGGTAGCAAAAACAAGCAGCCAATCAGAAAGTAAAACAAAGGGATTCACCAATCTAGTGTTGATCAGGGCTCACCTTGTAATAATATTAATGTAAGATGTGTGCAATAAACCATTTTAGGTCATTTATTAATTAGCATTATTAAAACTGCCAAACTAGTCCTTGTAATTACATTTGAACATTCTGATGCTTATATTTCATTTGTGTACATTTTATAATTTAAAAGTATGATTTTGTAAGTTTTATCATTTAAAAATATGATTTATTCATCATCGTTAACTTTTTAATTAACTAGGATTTTATTGTTTATGAAAATGTTAACTTAAACTGTACAAAAACAAAAACATTAAAAAAGGATTTTCAATTTCTCAAGAAACTAAAAAAAACAATGTAATACATTATCAAGAGCACTAGATGGCAGCACTATTTCCTGTCATGTAGTGCTTCAGGCATGTGAACTCTACCTACCAGGTATCCTTTCAAAAAAGAATAACATGAGAATGAAGCAAATTTGATAATAGAAGTAAATTGGAAACTTTTTAAAAATTATATTCTCTATCTAAATAATGAAAGAAAAATGTTGGTTTTAATGTCCCTTTAATTTGTTCCAATGATCCACTTTACCTGCTGGAGTGTATTAAATTATTTACAAGTATTTCCTTTACCCTTATATTGCCATTTGAAATAGTTGATTTAGCCTGTGATTTTCCCGCCTATTCTAAAAGTTTCTGGCCTTAGGTCCAATCTATAGATAAGCTGTTTAAACACAGCCAGCAGAAGAAATTACACTCCCAGTGGGGCATAGAAGAGATAAGTTCTCTCCCAATATTGGTCTTTGGTTTACGGACAGATATAAGATAAAGAAGCATGGATATGTACACAATGTGATTGAGTAATGATATCAGATTATCTACAAGCTCAACCCATTTTATTAGGCTGTGGCTTCAAAACACAAAACCAGCTAATTCAAAAAGCTAATTCTCATATATTTTATACTCTACAGTTGTTAAAAAAAAGTAATTGGAAATACATTAAGGGAAAAACAATTTTTCAGTATACTGTCCCTTTAAGGATCTCAATGCAAAGTATCTGACATGTTAAGATATTTAGTTGTAATAAGAAAATCATTAGGAGACCATAAGAAAAACAGGTTTTCTTTTTGTAGAATAACCTTGAAATTGAAAACCATTAGAAAAGAGCTAGGTTCAACACCTGTATTGATGTGAATACTTGCATGTAGCTAGAGCAGGGGTCGCCAACCTTTCAGACCTCAAGGACCACTAACATGATTTTTTTTTTTTTAAAGGTACAAACCTCTATAATGTGTATATATACAGTATATATATATATATATATATATATATATATATATACATACATACTGTACATAACTAGTATAACCATAGCTAAGTTTGCATTATGTATATACAGTATTTACATATTTTTAAGAATTATTTTTTGGAATTAAGTAACTAACTGAATGACAGAACTAAGAGAATACTTCCAAATAACAGATGAAGGGTGAGTGACAATTTTTGAGCTGGAAACAGAGAGGCTGAAAGTGGGAAAAAAAGAATTATGTTTAAAAGGACCACAAGACTTCCAAGTTACCTCCCCAGTTAGGAATTATTAAAAACTACTTATGATCATGGAAAGACATTGGAGTCATAAATTAAGTTTTTATCAGAAAGCTCTCAATATGGATGTGAGCTAACCATGACTGATGTTACTGGCAAATACTATAATACTGGTGGGATATGGCTGATCTGCTGGATGGCAATTACTGGAGTTCAGGTGGAATGTCTTTGTACGCTGGAAAATTATTATAATGAAAAATAATTAATATTTAATAAAAAAAAAAAAGAAGCTGAAGGGGAGGAAGACAAACAGTGATGTAAGTCCATCTGAAGGAATTAGGAAAACTACTACAAAGAGACAGGTAAAGGGAAGAAAAGGAATGAAATATAAGAGACATTTTTTTAAATATTTTCTTTTTTATATACTTTAATTCCACTATTTCAAGCCAAGACTATACCAACCTCTCCTGGCATCTTCCTCTGAGCAGTGCGCCGGGCAGGAGGAGTTAAAAATACAATCTAGCTGCGCAAGTTGCGCAGTGCTACGCAACAAGCGTAGGGAGATTGTAATTTAACTCCTCCTTGTCAGTTTTCACTGATGTCCAGCCAGGCACTTTAGGGAGTTGACGCCATCAAAGGAGATTCATTCCTGCTTGATGGTGTCAAGGACCACCAACATCTTCTCGTGGACCACCAGTGGTCCACAAACCACTGTTTGGCGACCTCTGATCTAGAGTGCTCTAAATCTTCAAAAGAAGTTTAGGAAGTCTAAAATTAGTAATGAATTATTTTATGTTAAATTATTCTGGTACATTGGAAAGAATTTTAAACAAACCATATTTCCCCATTCAATTAGAAGAGCCTTACAAAAACATTGCATGCAAGCTTAGATGTTTTTTGTCTTCATCTTCTAAACCATTCAAATCCATTTTAATATCCACCAGTTTATAAATCTAGTGAGTGAAGTATGTGCTATATCTAGGTGTTTTTAGTTACAATTAGAAGCAATATTTACTTTGAACTTCATGGAGTTTCTCAGACCATCATGAAAGGATGTTATAAGCATTAAACCACTTCATAGTGAAACAAATGTATGCATTGTTCATTAGATGCATTTTAATTGTGCTCTTGTAATGTGAGAGTGAGACATCTAAGATACAAAAAAAACTTTTAAATGTTTGCTTTTTTTAATTGTTTTATTCTTTTTAAACAATCTTGCTATACTAACACTGCATCCACATATAGTACATATTCAACACTCAACACAAAAATACAACTGTATAAGCATGCAAACACATACAAACTCAGTATGAGTTATGGGGGGGGAATGTAAGACAACATTGAGAAAGAGTGTGAGAAAAGAGAAGGGGTAATTTGATAGAGGTATAGTCTGTGGTGATAAAATGTGGGGCAAGGTAGTGATAGAGAGAGGAGGAGAGTGATAAAGAGATGGACAGGGAAATTAATAGATGGGAGGGGACAAAGAGAGGGACAGGAAGATTAATAGATGGAAGGGTACAAAGAGATGAACAGGAAGATTAATAGATGGATAGGGACAAAGTGAGAGAGAGAAGGGGGTTAAACAGGTATGAGAGGAGTACACCTGAGGATAGTGTGAAGACAGAAGGGTGTGTTAGCATAAGGATTGTATGTTCAAATGAGGGCAGGTAGGAGTTAGACTAAGCTAGTAAACAGGAGAGGGAGAAGAGAAAAAAAGAAAAGAAAAATACAATACATACTAAAACAAACAAAAAACATAATATATTGTAAAGGGAACTAGGGCAGAACTGCTGAGATGGTGATGATATGAAAAACACTTTAGTATGTTGCTCTTCCAATATGAAACTGGTGAATCTCTTTTATCTCTCACTTATTTAGATGGGATGTGTAGATGTCCTTTAAAAACCCAGATTACCATAATAATCAATAATAGGTGATTGTATTTCATATGGCAACAGCCTTGTCCTCCATATTATACACATTCTGGATGCTTAGTTTGGGAAGGTGATTACCTTCACCATTGTATCTATCTGCAATTTAGAGGTGTGTTTGACCCCCTTCAACAAAGAGAGAAAAATCCTAACTTTCAAATAAGGAGTCTCATTCAGCTCTCCCTGATGTCTAGTAAGACTGATATTTTGTATGGTGTCCTAGAGGAACAATGAACCCCTTTTTTTAAAGGTCAAACCAGGGGACATATATTTTGGATGGAATAGTATAAGCTCTTAGAATATTACTTTATATGGTGTATATGTACATATACACTCTGGCCAAAAGTATAAGAATACCTGACCATCACACCTATATGGGTTGATTGGATTATGAGTCTTTGTGTCCACCCCAAGCCTAAGGTTGGAATCAACACTGCACTCAGGGGTGGTTCTAGACCATTACGTTTGAGGGCACAATCATTTGCCCACATACCTTAATATCAAAGGTGTTGTAGAAACTGGTGGCGCACATTGACTTCCACTTCATGTTCCTGCTTTTATTTTTCATTACTCATTTTTCTTACTTTGAACTCTAAGGGTTAATTACTGTGCAGTCCAGAAAGGAACCAGCTGTCCTGAATTTACTTACAATGTAGTGCTCTACTCAGAGTAAGGAAATAGTTAAAGGATGACTAAGTGTCATCCTCCTGGGTGGGTCCTGTTTTCAAAGTGGATCATGTCCTCTCTGCATTTCAAGGAGCTTAAATGGTGGCCAAAGTGCTCAGCATCTGCAGGGGAATTATGATGTTGGCGTGGTGATGTCACCAAGATCCAGAAACCCGGATGTACCAGGATGTTTCAGGCAGAAGAGAGCTTTATGAGGGGTGCCTATAATTTCAGACCCCTTATGGCCTACAATCTCCACTCAAAAAAAAATATTTGAAAGGCTTTTTCAAGCTATTTGTGTCTAGGGGTAAAAAGATTAAAAAAAATAAAAAAACACCCAACACGTTTTGTAATTTTATTTCAAGACAATAAGTAATAGCCTGGCACCAATAACATGTGCATATTTTTGAATAGTACCTCATGGGGCCCCTATCTACAGATCAAAGTTAAATAAATATGCCCAAAGACCCTTATTGATAGGATAATACACTGTTCTTAAAAATCTATTTACAATAGAGGGCATTATGGTCAGTTTACCACCTAGGAGACTATGTTTCCCTAGCTGGAAATCAAATTGACTAGGTGTACAAGTGAACATTAGCACCAACAGTGCAAAAGGCCTCAAAAAAGCCCTTGTCTGGATTAGGATAGACTCATGTGGCTGAGGGATGCAACATAAATATTTATTTAACTATTTCATAGGTACAAATTTTTGCATGAAACGCATTGTGCTGAAATGTAAAAGAAATATGGGGGGTTTTTCTCCTTTAAAATGTAATAGCTTTTTTCTATGGAAAATAACTGTAAATTAATCTCAATTTCTCCTTATTTTAGAAAGGTTACTACAATTCTACACCCACCAATGATTATTTACAACTATATTTATAATTTAATAAAAATATGTACTTTATTGTAGAATTCTCACATCATGATATATACATAAAATAATGGTTTACTTTAAATCTCATGCATCTGCTGAAAAATGGATTACAGTAGTGCTTCAATGTGAGCAGCCTCTAAAGGCTCAAAACCAGCTCAGCACAGGGGTTTGAAATGACATACCAGTGAAGGGGTTAATGAGGGTGCATAACTTTAACCCAGAGAAGTTAGTGGTTTAGTGTGACTGTATGAAACTGATTGGCCCCCTCTTTGCTAGTTTAATGGTCTTTGTGATAATATTTACCAGCTGCCCTTGGTGTAAGAATATTCTATTCTGATACTTGTACTGATATATATTTTGTCTGTGGCTTTTAAACCTGTGGGACCAGTAGGTCTGCTTGATGATGTGTAGCTTGTACCCTATAGTCCAGGTCTGAGGCTTAGCTGGGGATTTTATTAGCGTTTACGTAATGCATTGTACTCCTTATACTGAAGCAGCCTACTTTGTTCAGAAAAAAATTCCAGAGGTAAAGGTACATTAAACACATCTTGCTTTTGTGTATAAAGTATGCAAGTCCCATGTTCCTTAGAGTGTCCACAAAGCAAATTCTACAGCAATTGCTACAAATTGCCTGCACTAGCTATTTGATTTCCAGCCTTTTGAAATGACAGAATTTGCATTTCTGCTTCCTTAGTGAATTTGGACACAAAAGCATTGTATGCAGGTGGTACAGTATGTAAAGAATTGTAAGCATGTCCTATGTTGCTCTCAAAGTTATGGAACAATAATTTGTTTTAGAAAACATCCTCATTACACACAACTGAAAGTATTGAATGGAGTTAAATGTTAGCGTCCATGCCCCCCCCCCCCCCCATTTCATTGTGATGCCACATCTACCACTTTCTCTCTGCAATACTAAAAGTGCAAATGACAATTCTCATCTATGAAGCTGACAGATAAGAGAACATCATGATCCTCCTTGGTTTTGTTGAGGCCTTTTAAAAAAAATTGTAATGTCAATGTCAATATCACCATTTACATCACTGATTAAATTGTATACAACATCTAGCTGCAGCACTTAAATAAGGTGCAATACACCTAAACCTAAGTAAACAGTTACTGACACTGCCCCAAAAACTTAATTGTACTAACAGCTCTCATCTTGTTCTTGTGTAAATTTAAATAAGATAGTATTGTTTGTTGGAAAATATTTTATTGATGCTTATATATATATTTGGTACTGAATTTATTTAGTTATTTAGTATTAATTAATAATACATTGCATCCATTCCTTTATAAACTTTTTGGGTAGCCATTAACAACTTAAGTCCATCCATCTCAAAAGGGGGGCAAGTGAGGGCAAATACCCCCTTTTTAATAACTATCTGATCTGCACCTAGTTACAATTAGTAAAACAGATCTTGACTACCCCCCTTGCAAATAAATAAAAAAAAGGGAGTATGAGAACCCTAATAGAGAGAGAATTTCCACTTTCATGTCATTCTAAAAGAGGAGTCATAGACCCTCTGGTTTTCATGTAATTTATGTGAAAATTGCCGTTTTAAAACCTATTAGACACCAAGTTTACAGTAATCAATGTACGTCTCTCTCTCTCTCTCAAGAATAAATAAATCCACACACATAAATTATGTGGCAATATCAATAAGTTAGAATCTTCACTTTCAATTGAAGGTTATAATCCTTCTCTATTCTAGTCGGGAAAAGATAATCTAGAAGATGCCTGAAATGTCATTAATTTCAAACCAGATTCCATGTTGATTCTTTGTTAGGCCTATTAGAAGCCAAATTTTATAACACTGAGACTTGTTTATTGTGTAGATTTTGTACAAGGCAAAGGGCTTTTGCTAAGATCAGTCACACAGGCCTTAATTGTGGATTAGAAAGAGTTATTATTTTTTTATTATACTTTATTTATTAAGCGCCGACATATTCCGCAGCGCTGTCCATGGATACAATTCATTTAAATAAAACAATACAAGACTTGTAAGATACAGGACAAAATTTACAAACACATACAGGAGGGATTTAGGGCCCTATTCCCATGGGAATTTACAATCTAGAAGGGTAGGAGGGTTGACAAAGGCTAAGTTAAAAATTGCATTAGTTTCTTATTTTTGGTCTTATATAAGAGTCATCTGCTGAGCTTTTTTTTTATTGTCCATTTAATTCATTTTACGTTAATTATTAATTAATACATTTTCATACCTTCCAACATTTCAAGTGGCAAAAGAGAGACACATACTAAACCCAGCTGGAACATTTGCTGCAGATCTGAATATATAAAGAGATTATCTCATACCATAAATGTTTGGTATATTTGTTAAACGTATTCCTTAAAACTTGTTACATTTTTCCGAGGGGGGCGGAGCCAGCGCTCAGGAGAGATGGCTGCACGTTAGTGAGCTCCGATCTTCCTAAAGGGCTAAAGCTAGTTGAATGCTAGGGTACATGAGCTAATTTGTTCTGAAATGTAGCTCTATAACTTCAAGATCACCACCTCTGACCGGGACTTACTTAAGACGGATATCGGGACAGCGGAGGGTCCCGTTACGTAGTGAGGCCTGCATAATGCCTAGGCGCCATTTGAGTGAAGCGCTTCTAGTTGCCGGAGAAGAGTGAGATCGGGGGGAACTCTTGTGGTGCCCCAAGGGGAGCTGTTAAAGCAATATCTAAGCAGCGGAAAGTTGAGGAGAGCGCACTATGGAAATACTCAGCGTGTGAGAGGACCCGGTGCAAAAAATCAGCATATTTGAAACCAGCCGCCATTACACACAGCGTGCATGAGAGCACAGCTCCACAGTCTTTTTGAATTTGCAGTGAACTTTATAACGGAGGTAAGCAGGGGGAACCTCTGGCTAATAGCAAAGGTATAAAGTATCACACATTCCAGGGACACTATATCTAAGCAGCGGAAAGTTGAGGAGAGCGCACTATGGAGATACTCAGCGTGTGAGAGGACCCAGTGCAAAAAATCAGCATAATTGAAACCAGCCGCCATTACACACAGCGTGCATGAGAGCACAACTCCACAGTCTTTTTGAATTTGCAGTGAACTCTATAACGGAGGTAAGCAGGGGGAACCTCTGGCTAATAGCAAGGGTATAAAGTATCACACATTCCAGGGACACTAATTTTGATATCGCATACCACCCAGCACAAGGTAAATAACACCAGACCTATAGAGAAAGATAATTGCACTGCTTAAAGCTGAAGGGACTACCTAGGAATACAGCGCCAACATTCACATAACTCTGGATCCCTGCAGATATTTGCTGGTGAAGCTGGACACTACATAATAAGGAAGCATTGCAGGAAAAATCACTTCCCATTTTTAGAGCCAAAATGTCACCTAAAAAAGGCGGCAAGCCAGACAAAAGCAATAAGAAGCAAACAATGGCACCCCCCTCTGTCAATAATTTCTTTAAGCATGTGAACACACCTAGTAAGGCGCTGACAACCACAAATGAGGTTAGAGCAGAAGCTTCCTCCTCTTCGTCAGAGTCAGAGGGAGAGAGCCTAACATCTGCCATCTCAGTCCCTAAGGCCCTGTTGGACTCCTTGCCTTCTAAGAAAGACTTTTCAAAACTAATAGGCCAAGTTAAACAATGCATCAGGGAAGAAATCTCCGAGATTAAAAAAGACCTCTCAGAAATAGGCCAGAGAGTAGAAAAGCTGGAGGACAGCAACGACCTTATTGACTCAAACATAGATTTTCTCAGATCTAAAGTTGCCTCTCAAGACGATATACTTCTTCAGATGGAGAATAAACTGGACGACTTGGAGAACCATAGTCGCCGCAGTAATATTAGAGTCAGAGGAATCCCGGAAACCGTCTCACCATCTGAGCTGGAAGATTACTTGCAGGGCCTGTTTACACTTATTCTGGGAGTTGATCCTGAAGCCACTATTGCACTGGACAGATTTCACAGGGCATTGAGGGCAAAACCTCTGGGGGATCAACCCCCAAGGGACGTGATCGTTAAGGTCACAAGGTACCAAATTAAAGAAGAAATAATGAAAAAAGCGAGACAGAAATTCCCTCTCAAATTTAAGGCTGACCCCATCCAATTATATGAAGATTTGACCCCAAGAACACTGCAGAAGAGGCGAGAATTTAGATTCTTTACCACCTCATTACGGCAGCGCAATATCCCCTACAGATGGGGATACCCCTTCAACCTGCAAATCCCATGGAAAGGAAAGAGACTCATATGCCACAACACAGAAGACATCAAACAGATCTGTAAAGACCTAGACATTGTCACCCCAACGCAACAAGAAGAGGTGCATGGTGACAGTCTGGAAACGACGGGCCAAGCCCCACCACTTCCCAGGAGAACGGAATGGAGAAAGATACCGGCAAGATCAGTAAATAAAGACAGCCAAAGACCTGATATTGCTGAAGCCTCAGGAAGGTGAACTCTCTTGACAGGATAAACCCCGAACTTAGGTTTCATTGTGAGGTTTAGGCTGCTATTAAAGCAGCGACAGATATACCTTGCAGAGGCCATCTGCCTTGGTGTACCCTGTGAATTCTTGGGGGGGTGCGCCACGGTGCGATGAGCCCAGAGAAAATTTCTGAAAGGGGATGCCCCCATTAAATGACTGCTCAGGGGTATCTGTGGAAGAAATGGGGCGAGGTAAGACATGTGACCATTATCTGTTTGTTATGTGTTAATTGTGTGAATTTAGTTCCGTACAGTTTCTTAAAATGCAAAGAACAGACAATAGAATAGACCACATACTTTTTCTGTATATAATACACGGCTGGTCGAATTGTTTAATCTACACAATTAGATATTAGGTGTTATGTACTCACACTGTTTCAGATAAGCAATTTGCAACAGATAACCTATGCATTTTACACACATTTGCTGTTTATAATTAAAAGCCCAATAGGGGTTTATGTGTTTCCCCTTTTTTTTCTGTTTAAAGGGACAGAGAAAGAGAGAAAAATGCTAGTTAATGTTTTTGTTATTTGCACCAGTTGTGCACTGTTTACATTGTTCAAGTTATGTTATGTTTATTATGCTACAGGCTGCCACTGGGTCTACACTAGTCCGAGGAATATGATCTGGGTTGGAAATTATGATGCTATACTGATAGTCTGGTAGAGCAGGCTTAGTTATCTAGATAGGAGACACGAAATATAGGATGACAAAAGTTAACATACCTACCATACGTATTATCACTCAAAATGTGAAAGGCTTTAACTGCCCCAATAAAAGGGCTATGGCTGTGAGGGACCTAAGTAAGAGAGGAGGGAAGGTCCTCCTACTACAGGAAACACATTTTAAAACGGGAGGAGTACCTAAGTATATTTCCTCCCAATTCCCACAACACTTTCATTGCACGAACGCTACAAAAAAAATTAACGGGGTCAGTATCCTGATACATAAATCAGTCCCATTTAAACTCCAAAAAATAGACAAAGACAAAGAGGGAAGGTACTTGGGAATCATGGGTTTGATGTTTGGTAGACCCGTGACTATCGTAAATTTATATGCTCCTAATATGGGGCAGGGCCGTTTTGTTTCATATGCCTCAGAGAGAATCTCAGATCTAGTTAAAGGCCCGCTAATAGTTGCTGGCGACCTTAATGTCCCTTTGGAACCTGAATTAGATAGCTCCAACCCCAACGTTAGGCAACATCAAAAAATGCTTCACTCCATATGGAGAGATATCAAAGTCTTGACACTTCACGATGCGTGGCGTTATGCCCATCCACAAACTCGTGACTATACTTTTTTCTCAAACCCTCAAAAAAGCTACTCAAGATTAGATTACATATTAGTGGACCATGTAGCGCTAGCATTAGTTAAATATGTAAACATTAAACACACTGTATGGTCAGACCATTCTTTAGTGGAATGCGAGATGACATGGCCCTCGGCTCCCACCAAACCTTTTTATTGGCGTCTAGACAATCAGTTGTTAGCAGATTCAAAAGTGGTCGACACATTTGCGGAACACTTAGATACCTATTTTACTATTAATAATACACCAGACATTAGCCCCGCAATTCTATGGGAGGCACATAAAGCCTATATTAGAGGCGAGTTTATTAAACTACAAGCTTCTAAACGCAAACAATCCCTTAGCGAATATGTTAAATTAGCACAAGAGGTGTCTGAGGCTGACATGGCGCTGAAACTCAACCCCAGAGATCAGGAATTAGCTAAGGGCTTACGGGAAAAGAGGGAAAATTTAAATAAATATTTGCAACTTGAATCACAAAGAATCCAATTGTTTGTAAGACAGAAATATTATGGAGAGGGAAATAGATCCGGGAAATTGTTGGCAAGAGCGCTAAAGAAACAAAATGCCAACTCATATGTTCACTCTCTCAAGTCACCTCCCAACACTATTATTGAGGATACAAAGTCCATTGGGGAAACCTTTAGAAAATTCTATCACAGATTATATAACTTGTTCCCTAATAGATCGCCAACCATACATCAAGCAGAATGCGAAAAATATTTAGAGGGCATAAATCTTCCCAAATTAACGGACGAGGACGTGTCTGCTAGAAGCCCCAATCTCCAGTAGGGAGATTCTAGAGGCCATAAAGGATCTAAAGCCGGAAAAGGCTCCGGGCCTGGATGGCTTCAGCAATAGATACTATAAAATTTTTAAAAACCAACTCACTCCATACTTACTCAATTTGTTCAATCAGATTCCAGATTCGGTAGTTTTCCCCGAGACAATGCTTCAAGCCCATATATCTGTTCTGCCCAAGCTTGGCAAAGAGCCAGATACCCCAGCTAACTTTAGGCCAATATCTTTACTGAACGTGGATCTCAAACTATACTCTAAAATCCTAGCCAATAGAATAAATAGAGTCCTCCCAAGGTTAATACACCAAGATCAGGTTGGGTTTGTCCCGCAGAGGGAAGCCAAAGACAATGTATGTAGAGTATTAAATTTGATGGAATATATTAAAAAACATAAAATACCCACAATATATCTTTCAACTGACGCTGAAAAAGCATTTGATAGACTAGACTGGACCTTTCTATCACCCACCCTAAAAGAATTTGGCTTCCCCACGAAAATTATTGAGAAAGTTTTTGCCCTATACTCCACCCCATCTGCCCAAATACGGGTAAATGGGGTTTTAACTGATCACCTAGAAATTCGGAACGGAACGAGACAAGGCTGCCCACTATCCCCCATTCTCTTTATATTGTCTTTGGAACCACTAGCCATAAAATTACGTGACCATCCTAAAATCAAAGGTATCACTATCCAGGGGCAGACATATAAGTTGGCAATGTTTGCCGATGATATACTTATGACTTTAACAGACCCACTACAGTCCCTCCCCAGTGTACAAGTAGAGTTGGAGAAATACGGGGCTGTTGCAAACTTTCTGATAAATGCAAACAAATCGGAATTATACCCGATAAATCTTTCAGATGCGGAACTATCGGCAATAAAAAATGGGTTCCCCTACAGAATACAGAATCAGGCGTTGAAATACCTGGGGATTGTTCTGACTCAGTATCCTTTAACCTTGCGAAAATTAAATTATGGTCGCTTGGTGGGGGAATTTGAGCATTTGGCCTCCTCCTGGATGCTGAAAACACATATATCTTGGCTTGGAAGAATTGCTGCGGCGAAAATGACACTGTTGCCGAAAGCTTTATATGTAATGCAGACACTGCCTATATCAGGAGTTGCAGTAGATATCAGTAAAATGCAAGCGATCATAGATACATATATATGGCATAGAAGGCCACCAAGGTTGGCTAAACATACACTTTATAGGCATAGAGAAGACGGTGGGTTGGGGGTACCAAACCTACACTTTTATAAATTGGCGATAGCCGCGAATAGGGTAGTTGAATGGTGCAGACAGGGGGGGGCTCCTGCAAGAGAGGAGTCCATCTAGAATCCCAACTGTTGGGAGTTCCACAGCTAGGAGCAATGTGTTGGGCGCCCCAAAAACCTCCCATAGACAAAATAGAAGACTTCCCTATCATCAAAGAAACATATCCAAACAAGGAACTCTTGTTACATCGGCTAGAGGAAAAACTAGACACAGTCCCAATACCTAGATTAATGGATCATATTCCAATATATCTATTATTGGAGGGGGCGATTTAGCGAAAAAAGATACTCTCCTGGCACAAGGTCACAACCTCTTTCAATCATGGTTCATCTACCACCAAGTACGACATTTTATAGCCACACATAAAAGTAAGAAGGACATGACTAGACCACTTACAACATTTGAAAAAATATGCATACAACCCCACCACCCTAAAAAAGTAATCTCTACTATGTATAGAGATATACTTAAGTCATATCTCCCGACTAAGCCAAACTATTCATATAGATGGGAAGCTGAGATGGGTAGGGAATACCCCAGTAAACAATGGGCCACATGGTTTCAGGCAACAGCTAAGTCAGCACATTCAGCAACAGCACTTGAAACGAATATCAAAATCCTTACCCGATGGTATCTCACCCCCTGTAAATTAAAACACATGTTCAGGAGCGCCAGCAACAAATGCTGGAGGGGATGCAACCGAGAAGGCACAATGTTCCACATATGGTGGGAATGCGGGATAATACACACTTTTTGGGTTCAGATATACCAACAAATCAGTAAAATTATTGGGGCTGACCTGCCACCCTCTCCAGAGGGAATTTTGTTTAATGCTGCTCCAGGAATCTCTTGCAGGATTAGGAAGGGTCTTTACCACATATTAATAAATGCAGCAAAAAGACTTATAGCAAGACTTTGGAAGAAAGTACACGCGCCAACACTTAGCAATTGGATTGAGCTAGTCAAGAACACTTTAATCTTGGAGAGGCTACATTATCTTAGAATGGGCAATCTGAATGTTTATCATGATATGATATTTCTCTGGGAGCAGTATATATATACACAGGAGGTGACTAATAGATAACAGATAAAGTTAAAATTTAAGGTGCAAATGGTTTCCCTCTAGGGGCTGTGCCCTTGTGGAGTGAAACTCTAGAACTCTAACACAGTTTATTAGAGAATTTGTCGGTAGACCCTTGGCAAATTACTTGATATTATCTGCTGAAATTTGCAACCTGTGGCTTTTCCTTTTTTCTTGTTTGTTTTCCTTTTCTTTTGGTTTTTTGTTGTTGTTTTTTATTGATGTTTCCTTTCTCTCTTTTCTATGATTCTATACATGAATATGTTTTCCTGCAAAGTGTTTCAAGGTACAAAGCTATTGATATATAAGTCTACTGGACTCTTGGAGTGGATAGACATTTATCAGACTTAAAGACCATGCCACGTGCACGAGTCATAACATGCATAACCCTGTTTGGTTTGTAGTGATAACAATTGTGGCACTAACCTGACAGTGCCACCAAAGGTCTTATATGATCACTAATAATTATAATTACCATGTATGCAATATCCTGTTATTGAATTGACGTAATCACACTCTGCTGTTCAGTGAATTGTACTGTTTTTATTTGTGCATGTGAAGTTTAATGAGCAGCATAATTGCTTGTACTCTGTATGTTTATCAAAACTTCAATAAAGCTTTTGAAAAAAAAAAAAAAAAAAACTTGTTACATTTTCCATAAATATACATACTGCAGATCAAAAACACTTATGGTCACTTTCTTATGAACTGCAAATATTGTATTTTTTTATGTTTCACGTATTTATGGAGCTGCACATAGAGAAGCTTGTTAACATTAGCTCACAATATTATAGATTTAAATACTCTTAATTATTTGTATGGCCCTTCTCCTATAACCCCTATATTCCACATTTTCCCTAAGGTGAATAAATCACTTGAAGATGTCAAGGGTAGACCAATAGTAGCCGGCATCGGCTCATTATTTGAAAACTTATCTAACTGGCTAGACACTATGTTGAAACCCCTGGTCGATATCTTGCCCTCTCTATTAAAAGATACTAAGCATGTATTATGACTTATTATAGATATTAATTGGACAAAGCAGGAATCATGGCTTACTGTTGATGTAGTGGGTCTTTATATGGCTATACCGCAAGACCTAGGTATAAATGCTGTGCATTATTTTTTGGTGAGTTTCACTCATTACTCCTTGGATTTGAGAAACTTCATACTGAGAACCCTTGAACTTTTACTCTAACATAATTACTTTGAGTTTAACTCAGACTTTTATCTCCAGAGGTGTGGGACAGCTATGGGGGCAAAGTTTGCCCATCCTATGCTAACCTTTTTAAGTCGTATTACCATGTATAAAAGGTATATTGAAACTAGAGATCTAAACAGGGATTCTCTCCTTAAGGCTAATAACTGTTGACAAAAGCGAAATATAAAAAGTTCACAGGAACAGAAATTAACATTTGTTACTACATTTTTTAGTGAGTATAACCAAGTATGTAATATAGTAAAAAAAAACATCTCCCCATTCTGTTGGGTGATGATGATTTAGCTGACACTATCAGGGCAGGATGTAAATTTGTAAGTAGAAGGAATAGGACTTTAGGCAATATTCTTGCTCCGAGTATGACTTCGCTTAAACACAAATAAAATAAACAATCATATTGGTTATCATGTAAGGGTCATTATAGGTGTGGTGGTAGAGCATAAAAGGCATTCTCTCACACTTTAATATGTAAAACATTTCAAGCTCACACTACCCAAAAAGTCTTTACTATAGATACATGTACCAACTGTAGAACGGAATTTATAGTCTACTTAGCTTGGTGCTAAGTCTGCAAAAACAGTATGTTGGTTGTATTATGTACATGAGGAACACAAACGTATTAGAGAACACTTAAATGACATTGAGAACTCGATAAAATGAGACGCCAAAGCTGAGCAATGTATCACTGAACATCAAGGACTCACAAATTATTTTAAATTGTGTATTATTGAAAAAGGTCACTCGGCCACCAAGAGGGGGCGATGTTCAGTCATTTTTGGCAAAAAGAAAAGCATTCTGGATATTCAATCTTGAAACTCGGGTTCCCCTAGGTTTCAACATTGAAACTGATATTATTAATTTCTGGCAGTGATCCAGGCATTTCTTGGCTATATGTTCCTAATTCCCAGGTGTACATACATCTATGATATATCCAAGGCTAAGAGTAGTTAGAGGTAGTCTATTATTATAATTGTTCTTTAACAATACTGGGATATAATAAAAGTTATTTGAAATATAGACTTATTTCTCCACTACAATATTAGGAAGTTTAGATCAATTAGCGTTTTCTTTTTAATGATATGGATGAAAATGTGTTTGTTATTGTTTCCTTTTAATGTCAGCTTCTTAAAAATGGTATACCAACATTCAAAATGTGTATATTCAACCAAACATGTTTTGTTCCCTAAACAATATCTAAGTCTATATAAGCGTAACATATTTATTGTGCGTGTATTACTTTAATATCCTACCCTGATTTGTAGCCAATTACTGTCATGTTCTGTCTCAGGATATTTTGTGAGAGCCTCATTGTCTGGAACAGTTGCTTTAAATGAAGATTAGTAGAAGCCATATAGATTGAAAAGATAACAGATTTATTTAAATAACAAAATACTTTGATTAAGCAAATACTTGCAAGGTATTTTTAATATATATTATTCAGGTATGTTATGCCCACATACGCCAGGAGTGGAAAGGAACAAACTAACAAGTAAGCACAGATGCAGATTCAAAAGGAAAGTCTTTCTCCTGGTAATAACTGAAGTGCAGGATTTGCACAAAGCAGGAAACAACCTTATAAACAGGTAACAGATTTAAAGGTAAAGTCTTTGTCCTGGTAATAACTGAAGTGCAGGATTTGCACAAAGGCAGGAATCAAACTTGTAAACAGGTAGCAGGTTTAAAGGTAAAGTCTTTGTCCTGGTAATAACGGAAGTGCATGATTTGCACAAAGCAGGAAACAACCGTGTAAACAGGTTTAAAGGTAAAGTCTTTGTCCTGGTAATAACTGAAGTGCAGGATTTGCACAAAACAGGAAACAAACTTGTAAACATATGCAAAGGTGATTTCTTCCTCCAAATATGTACTGAAGTACCGGAAACAGGTTCTGGCTTGTGAAAAAACAGAAACAATGTCAAGACAATATGCAGCCTAACAGCCAGCCTTAAATAGGGAGGTTTTGTACAGGATTGGTTTTGAGTAAAACCAAAATTGAGAGCAACTGTGTTTTGCACAGGTGTAATTACAAGTAAGACAAGTACTCATTTCACAGATCTTTTAAGTTGCATTTGAAACTCTTAAACTGCTAGAATTGGAAGAATCCCTGGACAGCCCTTTCGAGCAGAATGCCTCCCAGACCTTTTATTTTTAGTCTGGAGGCTTGGTTCATGACAGACGCCCCCTCCAAAGAGCGCACTCCAGATGCTCAAAGCCTGCGAACCAGGGTTCCATTTGAAGCCCTAATACATTCAGATGAAGTTGATTCTTTCCTTGGAACAGCTGCCTGAGTTTGGGGACCCATAGAAGATTCCACTGTAGGCATAACAAGAATTGAAATACAAAGATCTGTCTGATTTGGAGGTTCCTGATTATGCCCAGCAGCTTGTAATGGACTGGCTGATGGGTAGAGTACCTCCGGGTAGGATATGACTTCTCCTTCAGAGTCAAGGAATTCAGTATCTGTGTCATATATATCCAAATCAACCATCTCATCCAATTCTCTCAGTCAATGAGTTGCTGGGTGTTTTATATGGGTGTCTCTGTGAGGGGGTGTGCATATGTCTGTGTGTTTTCTGTGGGTGTCTCTGTGAGGTTGTGTGTGTATGTATGTCTTTGTGTGTTTTCTGTGGGTGTCTCTCTGTCTGTGTATGTCTTTGTGTGTTTTCTGTGGGTGTCTGTGAGTGGGTATGTCTTTGTGTGTTTTCTGAGGCTGTCTCTGTGGGTGTTTCCTTGGGTGTATTTGCAAGTTTGTGTTTGAGTTTGTGTGTGGGTGTCCATGTCTGTTCCTTTGTAGGACATTTTGACCTTACTGCTGATTATTCACATCTTTCTACAGACTTTGAGACTAATGACACCAATCCACCACTTAACCTTTAAATTATCGTTTAGGCAGTTCAGGGTCTTTCCTTTCAGCCACTGCATGCTGTTGTCATCATATTGTTGGCATCTTCCTTGACAAAAAAGATCATCAGAACTCCATATTTTGTCTTGTAAATCTCCTTTTTTGACACAACTGTAGTCTACCTCATTACTTGTCAGGTCAATGTAAACAAGTGCTGAGTGTCTGAGTGTGTTTGTGTGTTTCTTTGCGTGTCAGCTAGAGTGTCTATATGTGAATCCTTATGTGTGAGTGTGTGTTTCAGTGTATGAGTGTGTCTGTGTGTTCCTACCTTTACAACATTTCCAAGTTTGACTACGGTTAAGAATAAAGTACATATAAGTTTTAGTCACTTGGTCAAAAATTGCACATGTCAAAGTGGGGGGGGGGGGGGGCGGCCTGATCAATGGTTAAAGCAACACTGAACCCAAATTTTTTCTATTGTGAAATTTTAAGCATCTTTCTAATTTACTCATATTATCAAATGTTCTTCATTCTCTTGGTATCTTTATTTGAAATGCAAGAATGTAAGTTTAGATGCCGGCCCATTTTTGGTGAACAACCTGATAAATTCATCCACCAATAAAAAAGTGCTGTCCAGAGGTCTGAGCCTAAAAAAACAAGCTTAGATGCCTTATTTTTCAAATAAAGATACCAAGAGAACGAAGAAAAATTGATAATAGGAGTAAATTAGAAAGTTGCTTAAAATTGCATGTTCTATCTGAATCATGAAAGAAAAAAATTGGGTTCAGTGTCCCTTTAAGTAAGGGGCCCCAAAATTTCTAGTGGCGGCCCTGCCAACGGATCATATGTAATTTATGTATTACAATGTAAATGTTCCCTACAATATTTATGGCAAATGAGTAGACTTTTAAGGGACAGGATAAGGTAACATCTTCTTAAAGGGACACTAAACCCAAAATTTTCCTTTCATGATTCAGATAGAGAATACAATTTTAAACAACATTCCAATTTACTTATATTTTCTAATTTGCTTCATTCTTTAGATATCCTTTGTTGAAGAAATAACAATGCACACGGATGGGCCAATCACACAAAGCATCTATGTGCAGCCACCAATCAGCAGCTACTGAACCCATCAACATATGCTTTTCAGCAAAGGATATCAGGAGAATGAAGCAAATTAGATAATAGAAGTAAATTAGTAAATTGTTAAAAATTGCATGCTCTTTCTAAATCATGAAAGAAAAAAATTTGGATTTCATAAAACATGGTAGGAATGATACGGCTTTAAATAAGCTTTTTTAAAAAAAAACATCCCAATAATGCAAATTAATTATTTTTGGGGGATATTGAAAGCTATATCAGGTGACATAAATGAGAATATTGAAAAACAATTATTGTTAAGAGAGGATAAATTAATTCAGTGTTTCTCAACCTTTTTGTAGCAAGTACCCCCGTAGGTATACATTTGGTTTCTATGTACCCCAACTGTAGCACAAATATTATTGATCTTTTACACATGCAAACATGGAAATCATGTGTATCCCTTGATTTCACAAGCTTGTATCAGATATGTTAATGAAGTAAATATATAGGAATCATATATGTTACATTTAACCCCTTCATGTCGGTACAATAGTGTTAACATTCTCTCAGTGAATCAGTGACTGAGCAGTGGTCTAACCTAGGCAGTTTACTCACAATCTGCCATGTTAGGAGAGGGTAGAAATGAGAAACACTTTGATATATCATGTTTACAATAGCTACATCAGGAAACAAAATAAGGTCAAGCCCTGGAGTACCCTTTGCCAATGCCCCAACTACCTCCAGGGGTACACGTACCACAGGTTAAGAAACTAGGAATTAATTCATAGGCTCAATACATTACATCCAAGAGATGTCAATGCTGAACTATATCTATACAGTTTTGTTTAGTCTAATGTACTGTTTAATTAAATGAAATTAAATGATGGGAATGAAAATAACTATTGTAACTTTACAAGTCTTGATAAAGGCGCAAGTCACGGCGCTGAAACGCGTAGAAAACCCGACATCGAGTGTGGATACGATTGGCTCCAGTTCAGGAAACACTCCCCCCACGATCCGGTTGCCCGATAGGTCCTCCGTGTACAACGTCATACGTACACCCGGGTAGGAAGTAGTTGCGGAGGAAATTCAAACAGCGGCAAAGCCGCTTGGAGAACTCAGCCTGTTCACAAAGCACTCTTCCCAGAACCAACGGCATCACAAAGAAAAACAAAGAAAAACACGGCGGTAAGAAGTATCGGAGGTCCGGTTAGGGGGAGTACAGCTGTAAACTTTTAACCAACAAATACCATATTTGGATTTTAACAGTCTCAGGACTAGTTGTGGCCACAATATAAGATTATAACACAGGATTATAACATCCGAACTTTCTGCATAACAACTAATTTTTAACATTTTTTTTTATATAAGGATGTACCCCTATATGCTCAAAATCTAATACATATGCTCACATGGTATGAATTGTATATGCTAATAGAATCAGTTTTTTAATCAAGATCTTAGTAAACCTTTTTTTATATACAAAGTCCGATTTTATTTATTTATTTACTTATAAAGTATAGCTGAAATTTCAACTGTTATCATGCAACATTGTAACAACCTCAGAGTTTAGAGAAATAGAAGAGTATTGCAAGTTAAATAAAAGAGGATTGCAAGTCAGTTATTTATACACACCAGCAAGAACTTAAGGAATAGGAGTATTCAAGTAACACCGGATATAGACTGATAAATTAGAAACGCACACTTTTCTTTTAAACACCTAATATTTGAAACGACACAACAGTCACATCAGGCAATTATAAAGTTGGACAATTACAAGCAAAGAGTGTGCAAGCTGTAAATAAGTGTATGTCAGATTTGCCAACCTCCTGATTGCTTCGTTCACCACCTGAGCAATCGATTAGGGTATCTAAAAAGTAACAAAGTTTTGGAAGTGGCGCCAATCAAGGCTCTCTGACTATTGGGAATATAAAAAATGTAGCTTACTAAGACTTTGGTATATAAATGAAGACTTCGGTATATAAATAAAGCAAATTGCTACAGCTATAAGTTAACACAATATAAAATACAATTTATTGATATAATGGAAAGTCGCAATCATACAAGAAATAAAAGAAATAAAATAAAACTTCAATCTGTCACTTTATAATTATAAAGTTGCCAATCAGAAGAACAATCACCATACACCCTTATCACCAATATTATTAATACACACTTATTAAGAAGACAATTAATACACCTCAAACACAAGATTTGTGAGAAAATGTTTTTAATAAATTTATAATAGAACCACAGCCTTACTCACAGCTCTTTTCGAGCGCTCCCCACACACACCTTGCACACTAGTAATTAAAGGGTGTTCACTGTATTTTTAATTTTGATATCAGATTCATAAATTATGTTCTTTTATTTTGGTGCTAGAAATTTAGCATTACCAAAGGTCCCTGAAAGAATGAAATTAACAAATAGGTGGAGAAAAATGAGAATGATTACATTTGAAAATGATCCTTATATTACTGATATCAAGGGGCAGCAAAATATGTTTAGTGTCATTGCACTGATAGAACTCACTAGCAAGCTGCACCCTTCAATTATTTACTTATCTGCCGCAGCTAGACTGACATGATTTACTCTAGCTGTCATATTAAATCAATTTCCAATATTAAAGTAAGAAGGAGCATTAGAATAAATGAATTAATAATGTTCACAGTAGAATGCCAAAAAGGGCCACATAACTATAGAGAAAAGACAGTGGCAAAATGACTATAAATAAATATAGTATGGGAAATATTTAATAATTCACTCATAAAAGCTGCCAGATGAGTCTGCTATTTATTTAGTACCAGAGGGCTGAAAGCTGCTATTTTATTGGCAGCGATAAGAGTGTGAATAGATATTTCAGACTCCTGGGATCTTTTTGCCAGCACCTAAATAATCTAAAATACATCCCACTGTTCCGTTATTGTAATCAGTATAGAGAGTGCCTCATTTCTAGGGCACAGAATCCATAGCTTGCTGCTCAAGCAGGTGGAATTGTACTGCCAATCAACACATTATTCTGCATTATAGTGATGGAGCTGTGGTTCTGTATGGCTAATACAGACAGATTTGTTATAATCACATATGGATACCTCACCCACTGTGCCAGGAGGGATATAGGCATGTCTTGGCCTATGTGTACTAATGGTCTGGGACACAACTAAATCAATTTTCAAACTCGATTGACACCTCAGGGAGCATTCCACTTCAGATGTCAGAAGTAAAAATGGCTTATGTTACCTATTTACACTAAAAGAATATGCTAATTATGTATAATATATTCTAACTTAAAGGGACATGAAACCCAATTTTTTTTCTTTCACAATTTAGAAAGAGCATACAATTATAAACAACTTTCTAATTTACTTCTATTATCTATTTTGCTTTATTCTCTTGATATTCTTTGCTGAAAAGCATATCTAGATATGCTTAGTAGCTGCTGATTGGTAGCTGCACATAGATGCCTCCTGTGATTGGTTCACCGTGTGCATTGCTATTTCTTCATTAAAGTATATCTAAAGAATGAAGCAAATTAGGTAATAGAAGTAAATTGGAATGTTGTTTAAAATTGTATTCTCTACCTTAATCATGAAAGAAAATGTTTGGGTATAGTGTCCCTTTAAAGGGACACTCAAGTCAAAATTAAACTTTCATGATTCAGATAGAGCATGCAATTTTAAACAACTTTCCAATATGCTTCCATTAACAAAATGTACACAGTCTTTTTATATTTTCATTTTTTGAGTCACCAGCTCCTACTGAGCATGTGCAAGAATTCACAGAATATACGTGTATACATTTGTGATTGGCTCACAGGAGGATTGGAAATAGACATAACTTTGAAAATTGTCAGAAAAAAATCCTACTACTCATTTGAAGTTAAAACTAAGTGCTATTGCATTGTATTTGTTATTTATGCAAGTATACTGTATTGCAGTAAACAAGGTGTTAATGTATTACATTTGTTAACACTCACCCATTATGTTAATTTACAGCAGAAAAAGATTTCAAATATAAGGTCTATCCAATAGTATAAAAAGTCCAGCACCTGTGTAAGGGTGTGTAAGCTGTACAAGTCACTGCACAACCTTTAAATAAACCTCAATATAAATTGCAGCAGCAAAACCTAAAATATTTCTTATAAAGGGCGAGATTACATATGCGGCGCAGGCTTCAGCGTAACTGCTGAAACCAGCGCCGCCCATAATTTCACCTCGCACATTGGGGTATCACATATACGGCACCGGCAGTTAATAATGTACCGTAAGTCGGATAAACTAGCGATGTCCAGATATTAGCGTAAATACACATTTCTGGAGTCGCCAGTGACTTACTGCACGTTAGAAACTGCCGGCACCTAAGAAAATAAAAAAAAGTAAAATCTCCCATAAATATCTAACCCGCCTCCCAAAAATAAACCTGACATGTAAAACCCACATCGGAACTAATAATAAAAGTATTAACCCCTAAACCAAAAACCCCCCACAACGCAATATGTCTAATTAAATTATTAACCCCTAATCCGCCATTCACCCACATTGCAATCTACCTAATAAAAGTATTAACCCCTAATCCGCCAATCACCCACATCGCAAAGTCCCTATTAAAACTATTAACCCCTAATCTGCCATTAACCCACATCGCAAAGTACCTAATCCGCCAAACCCACACAACGCAATAATCCTAATAAAACTATTAACCCCTAAACCGCCAAACCCTCACAACGCAAATAACTAACAGCCAGATTACGAGTTTTGAGCGCTATAGGGAAATTAACGACCGCAACATTTTCAGAGTTATTTCACCTCCCTATAGCGCTGCTATTACAGGTTTTAAAAAAGCAGGCTTGTGCGGGTGATATGGTGGCGTTGAGCTCCATACCGCACCGAAATCAAGCGCTGCTTTGACGTGCTCGTGTACGATTTCCCCATAGACATCAATTGATAAAAAAATAATAGGAGTAAATCAGAAAGTTGCTTAAAATTGCATGCTGTATCTGAATCATGAAAGGAAAAAAATTGAGGTTAGTATCCCTTTAATAGTTGTAAAGTTTATTTAGATTTATTTTAATTATATTTAAGGGGGTGTTAGGGTTAGACTTAGGCTTACGTTAGGGTTAGGTTTAGGGGTTAATAACTGTAGTATAGTGGCAGCAACATTGGGGCGGCAGATTAGGGGTTAATAAGTGTAATGTAGGTGGCGGCGATGTTAGGGGCAGCAGATTTGGGGTTAATAACTGTAATGTAAGTGGCGGCGATGTTAGGGGCAGCAGATTAGGGGTTAATAACTGTAATGTAGGTGACGGCGATGTTAGGGGCAGCAGATTAGGGGTTAATAACTGTAATGTAGGTGGCGGTGATGTTAGGGGCAGCAGATTAGGGGTGTTTAGACATGGGGTTTATGTTAGGGTGTTAGGTTTAAACGTAACTTTTTCTTTTCCCTATAGACATCAATGGGGCTGCGTTACGGAGATTTTCTTTCCGCGATCGCAGGTGTTAGACTCTTTTTGCCGGCTCTCCCCATTGATATCTATGGGGATATCATGCACGAGCACGTCAAAGCAGCGCTTGATTTCGGTGCGGTATGGAGCTCAACACCACCATATCGCCCGCATAAGCCTGCTTTTTTAAAACCTGTAATAGCAGCGCTCAAAACTCGTAATCTGGCTGTTTGTGGTTTCCAAGGAAAAGACAGTTTTATCTCCCTTGCCCCTTTTATTACACTAAACTTAGGGTAAGAAATTGCAATTAGTTTTATGGCTGTTTTTTTTTTTTTTAACAGAGCCCTCCCATATTCTTACTGAGGTGTGTGTGTGTGTCCTGAATTTGGGTCTGGGAAAATTGGTCAGCTTACTTCAATGACTCTTTAAAGTTTTCAGCTCTTTCATTGCTATTTCAACTTTCATACATGACCTAATGATTATTTGAGAAAAATATTTTTTCCATTATATATTTATTATAAACTCTAATGTTTACATTTATTGGAGAAAAAAATAAATAGATTTTTCCATTTTATGTGTACTTACAACATTTATGTTCAGTGAATTTAGAAAAATGACAGTGGAATGGATATATCAGATTTTAATTATTGTGGAATTATTTGTTTTCTGAGAATTACAATTCATGGGAGAATATATTTGCAGTGTGCATGGAAGTTTGTCTGGGATGTGACAAACATGGGTGTAGGAACCCTAAAATTATCTGTGGGGAGTGCAGCCATTTTACTTGCAGGGTGATTCTTATTCACTAAACCAGGAACTGCTAAGGACTGTCGGAAACTGCAAATTGCAGTCCAAATTAGAAACCTTGAAAGCTTTAGCATTATTTGCTGCAATTATTTTTCAATGGTCAAACCTCCCCTACCACTTGCCTTATTTGGAGGGTTAGGCTTGTGAAGTCCATTATTTCCAGAGTTGAAATAAAGGAAAAGATGGCAAAATAAGTAATAAAAAATATTGCAAAGAGTTTTTATTTTACTGTGCTTAATTATATATACAGTATCTCACAAAAGTGAGTGCACCCCTCACATTTTTGTAAATATTTTATATCTTTTTATGTGACAACACTGAAGAAATGACACTTTGCTACAATGTAAAGTAGTGAATGTACAGCCTGTATAACAGTGTAAATTTGCTATCCCCTCAAAATAACTCAACACACAGCAATTAATATCTAAACCTTTGGCAACAAAAGTGAGTACACCCCTAAGGGGAAATTTCCAAATTGGGCCCAAAGTGTCAATATTTTGTGTGGCCACCATTATTTTCCAGCACTCCCTTAACCCTCTTGGGCATGGAGTTCACCAGAGCTTCACAGGTTGCCACTGGAGTCCTCTTCCACTCCTTCATGACGACATCAAGATGTTAGAAACCTTAAGCTCCCCCACCTTCCATTTGAGGATGCCCAACAGATGCTCAATAGGGTTTAGGTCTGGAGACATGCTTGGCCAGTACATCACCTTTATCCTCAGCTTCTTTAGCAAGGCAGTGGTCATCTTGGAGGTGTGTTTGTGGTCATTATCATGTTGGAATACTGCCCTGCGGCCCAGTTTCCGAAGGGAGGGGATCATGCTCTGCTTCAGTATGTCACAGTACATGTTGGCATTCATAGTTCCCTCAATGAACTGTAGCTCCCCAGTGCCGGCAGCACTCACTCCCACTACCATGCTTGACTGTAGGCAAGACACACTTGTCTTTTTACTCCTCACCTGGTTGCCGCGACACACGCTTGACACCCTCTGAACCAAATAAGTTTATCTTGGTCTCATCGGACCACAGGACATGGTTTCAGTAATCCATGTCCTTAGTCTGCTTGTCTTCAGCAAACTCTTTGTGGGCTTTCTTGTGCATTATCTTTAGAAGAAGCTTCCTTCTGGGACGACAGCCATGCAGACCAGTTTGATGCAGTGTGCAGCGTATGGTCTGAGCACTGACAGGCTGACCCCCCACCCCTTCAACCTCTGCAGCAATGCTGGCAGCACTCATATGTCTATTTCCCAAAGACAACCTCTGGATATGACGCTGAGCATGTGCACTCAACTTCTTTGGTCGACCATGGTGAGGCCTATTCTGAGTGGAACCTGTCCTGTGAAACTGCTATATGGTCTTGCCCACTGTGCTGCAGCTCAGTTTTAGGGTCTTGGCAATCTTCTTATAAACTAGGCCATCTTTATGTAGAGCAACAATTCTTTTTTTTCAGATCCTCAGAGAGTTCTTTGCCATGAGGTGACATGTTGAACTTCCAGTGACCAGTATGAGAGAGTGTGAGAACGATAATACCAAATTTAACACACCTGCTCCCCATTCACAACTGAGACCTTGTAACACTAATGAGTCACATGACACCGGGGAGGGAAAATGACTAATTGGGCCCAATTTGGACATTTCCACTTAGGGGTGTACTCACTTTTGTTGCCAACGGTTTAGACATTAATGGCTGTGTGTTGAATTATTTTGAGGGGGCAGCAAATGTACACTGTTATACAGGCTGTAGACTCACCACTTTACATGAGGAATGTACTCACTTTTATGAGATACTGTATATATATATATGCACACACACACACACACATATATATATATATATATATATATATATATATATATATATATATATATATATATATATATATATACATATTTTGAGTTATGGTGGAGATAAAACCATGAGATTAAAATCCTCCATTACATTAAAATAAGATATATAAAGTAAGAGATATAAAATTATTGAATAGAAAATTAGCAGATCTAGGCAAGTATCCCTGCTTGCTTACTTAAGAAGTGGCTTCACTTTCTGCATGCTACCTCATAAAGGGCATTGCTGTGATTATACATTACTTGGAAGCAAAAACTGTGATATATTGAATATCTCATTTGCATATATTACCCAGAGTTCCCTGGTGCATTGGTATAGTGTAAACAGGATACTTCTGGGATACTTGCCTATATCTGCTAACTTTCTATCCAATTATATATATATATATACACAGACTAACATACACACACACATATACTGAATGAAACACCAGCTCCTCCATTGATTAGGGGAATTGATTTTAAGACAGGGGAACTGTCCCTCTCCCCTCAAATACAGAAACATATCATGCATCCAAAGCACCTTAATTAAAATCCATTTTATTGGGATATAGGCACAATGCGGGCTTATGCCATTAATCAGGATAATGAAATTCACATACTCTTTGCTTGTCGCTGTTGATTCCTTTATCCCATTAAAATGGATTTGAATTAAGCTGTTATGGGCACATTATATATTTCTGTATTGGAGGGGAGAAGGAGCTTGAGGAGCTGCTGTGTGTATTTGAGTATTGCTTGCTCTGCTCTAACACATACAGCTGAAGGAGATAAAGGGAAAACGTATGATGTTTGCCTACACTGATATTGATGCAGTGAGAATCACTGCGGGCTCTAGAGACTTTTTGTGGAAAGCCCAATAGAGAATTTAAAGGGACAGTCAACACCAGAATTTTTGTTGTTTAAAAAGAAAGATAATCCCTTTATTACCCATTCCCCAGTTTTGCATAACCAACACTGTTATATAAATACACTTTTTACCTCTGTGATTACCTTGTATCTAAGCCTCTGCAAACTGCCTGCTTATTTCAGTTCTTTTTACAGACTTGCTTTTTAGTCAATGAGTGCTCACTCCAGGGTAACTTCACGGGCATGAGCTCAGTGTTATCTATATGACACACATGAACTAATGCCCTCTAGTGGTCAAAACGCATTCAGATTCGAGGCAGTCTTCAAAGTATAAGAAATTAGCATATGAACCTCCTAGAATTAGCTTTCAACTAAGAATACCAAGAGAACAAAGCAAAATTGGTGATACAAGTAAATTGGAAAGTTGTTTAAAATTACATTCCCTATTTAAATCATGTAAGGTTTTTTTGGACTTGATTGTCCCTTTAAGTAATGAATATGATCGGTTAAGATGTAAGAATGTCGCTTGGGACTTGCATGCTACTACCCTTCAAGAATATTAACGAGTGAAACAATACTGAGAGGGTTGCGAATGAGTACCTGCCCTACCTTACTGAAGAACTACAAAGAGTACTGTGACAAGTTTGAGGCGATCTTGAATAAGTGCTTGTATGATTCCATTGTCCTCACAGTAGAGTTCTTGTTAAAAGAAATCAAGAAACAAAAAATGATGATTAAATGTAACAAGGATGATTTGGATAAGCTAATGTCAACAGAGGATATTGAGAAGCTGATTAAAGATGTGGACAATAAAATCTAAAATCTACAAAAAGAGTTGAAAGATAAGAAGAGAATTAAATTCTTCAGGGATGAACAAAATTATTTATTGGGCAAGGTTTATAAGTGGCATGCTGGTTACCATGGTAATAAGAATAGGAATCCACCCAGAGGAAAGCATAAAACCAAGACGTATACAAGGATGCGATCATGTGATATGAAAGGAGAGACCACATCAGACTCCTTTTCTTGCTTATCTTTTTTGGGCCACAGCTCAGACTAAGGAAGCATTGGGGCAGAAAGAAATCGAGCCAGCCGCTGGAGACAAGACAGTGCCAGTTGGGAGATTTAACTGCAATATGCAGTGAGAACGCAAAAAAGAACAGTATTTTAGCTAAGTAATATTACATTGAAGAGATTAATCTCGATTTAATGATACTGATACCTATACAAAAAACTTGGGGGCAATCCAACCATTAAAGGTATACTAAACACAATTTTTTTCTTTCATGATTCAGATAAAGGGGTAGATTTACCAATGTCTGTCCGACATGATACACTGTAGCGTATCATGTCCGACAGACATCGCTGAATGCCGACAGCTTATGCTGTCGGCATTTATCATTGCACAAGCAGTTCACCAGAACTGCTTGTGCACTGCCACCCCCTGCAGATTCGCGGCCCATCGGCCGCTAGCAGGGGGACCAATTAGCAAGTTATGAAGCAGCAGTTTCCGGCTAGCCTGAAGGCTCGTGCGGAAACAAGGGGATCAAGGGCCCTTGTTAAATCTACCCCAAAGCATGCAATTTTAAGCAACTTTCTAATTTACTCCTATTATCAAATTTTCTTCATTCTCTTGCTTTCTCTATTTGAAAAGCAGGAATGCAATGCTTAGGAGCCAGCCCATTTTTGGTACAGCACCTGGGTAGCACTTGCTGATTGGTGGCTAAATGTAAACAGAGACAAATTTTAGAGGATAGTTCTTTCCTTTGATATGTGCTGTAATCAAATTTCTTGTAGTACTTTTGTAATAGGTGATATTCCAAGGGATTACAACAACTGTTTCCAAATAGTTTATGGTATTTCAATTGAAAGTTTGTCATGGTACTTACAAACTGATGTTACATCCGATCCTACCCTTAAACACTGTAACTCCTTTTCTTCAGAACTGTAGTTATTTACTGCTTTAATCACAGGAGAAGCAACATCCTAACTCTGTTTATGACATTGTTCATTTGTAAAACACCCACTTGAACACAGTATTTACATATTTGGATAAAATATATTCCCGCATCACTTGAAGCTAACACATTTCAGCTAAAAACATCTAACTTACAAGAATGCAGCCAACAAACTGACAAGCATGACCAGTAACAAATATTCCTACCTAATGTCATGTTCACTGTTGCCAATATCAAATGTAGCAACATTTTAGAGGTATTTGACAATCATAAGCTATTGTATGTCAATCACAAACATAATAGTTGTAAAATACTGTTCATTTTAATTATTGGTTATGCTTATATTACATCTTGTCATTTCTCAAAATTTATGACTAAAGTCGGTTTTTCCTTACATTTATCATAGACCTAGCTCTGTAAACAGTGAAATTTCACTACCATAGAGGAATTATATCAGTGAAATTGATCTTGTACCCCAATCTGAAAGTGAGGGGAAATATTAACAAAATTGCACTTTCTCACGCCCATAAAGAAAAAATAAGAGAGGTCACAAACCTGAAATGTTCTGCATGCACACTGTAATAATCTAGGTACCCCCAAAAATTTTAGGACTGAGACCCGAACCCTTCCCATTATAAAATGACCCTAAAAGTGAAACTTTCAGTGATTTTTATCATTACATTTGGAGTTCTAAGTCTAAGGATAAAGAATGTGCAAAATGATTGTATTTGTACATGTAACTTGTAATGTGATGTGGGGTTCAATTTTGTTCCATTGAGCTAGGACCATCCTGAGATGACATATTGAGGTTTTTGTAAACATCTGTATAACCAAAATGTGTTATGAGCTATGCCACAAAAATGGCTGCTGTGGTTAAACAATGTAAAATAAAAATAACAAACTGGTGGTTTTGTAATACCAACACATAGAGGTAATCACTTCAAAAAAGTCAGGAAAATTAAAAATGGTCAAGCAACCTATGTTGGACCACTTGAGATAGATTAAACCCTATGAAAAAGTTACTCACCACCATTCCGCAGTCCACCCTTGACCTTATCCATATTTCTTAAAGGGATATGAAACCCATTTTTTTTCTTTTTATTATTTTTTTTTCATTAACTTGATATCTTTATTTGAAAAGCAGGAATATAAGCTTAGGAGCCTGCCCATTTTTGGTTCACCACCTGAGTAGCGCGTGCCGATTGGTGGCTAAATGTAGTTGCTTAAAATTGCATTCTATCTGAATCGTGAACGAAAAAATTTGGGTTTAATATCCCTTTAACTGTTGTGCTGACATTAAAAGAAAGGGCCTGGGAGTATAGGGAATATATCTGCTGCTTATATTACAGACACCTGGCTAAGAACCTCCTTTTACTAATGGCACACACATATGCTGGGGCAGTTATTGGAATTGCGCAGTAGTTTTCCTTCTGTTCAGTACTGCTCTGTCCTTGTTCTTCATTTCTCTGGTGCTGGCCTTCCACTGTCACTCAACATAGAAAGTTACCACAGGGGACAGAAAGGGAGGTGCTACAGTACTAAGAATGGAGCGCTCAGCACAGTAATTGAGGTGGAACATGTGAGTTGCTCCTTGGTTCTTCACTAAATTTCAGGGCTAACCCCTCCAGCCAATATTCTACCACAGAGAAGAAATTGCTAGCTGTAGTACTATAATCTCAGTGTACTGAAGACCTAAAAACGGCAGAGATTACAAGTGGAGTGCAATTTTTTTTTTAACCCTGTTGTGCGCTAAAATCGCTTAATCTAATCAATATCGCACTCATATTATTTTTGCACTCATATTAATGTATTTGCGCTTGAGTGAAAGTCTAGTGCGTGCTAACATCTGCATGTCGGATAGAGGTGAACTACACTCTCAAACCAGAGTTTGTACATATTCCAAAAAGTCTCAAAATATAGATAGATGATAGATAGATAGATAGATAGATAGATAGATAGATAGATAGATAGATAGATAGACAGACAATATTGTATGAAATATTTTAAAAGCCATTCTTTTTAGCAATAGTTTGCTTTTTAGCAAAAATACAGAGATTAGGCAAACTAAGAAAAACAGATACTACTTATTGCAATATTCCTTATTCATCCAGCATTATTGTTGACTGTAAGAATAAAAACATCAATCCACAAAGAAAAATTACTGCCCTAGACGTAATGAGAAGACTTAGAAACTGCTGTGAGGTGCAGGCAGCATGTGTTCTATCAAAGAACCAAATCTATTAGAACATATTAGTTAGGAGTATTTAATTAACACCTAATAAACTCTGTCTGCTCTGCCAATTCCTCAGTAAGGATCTACAACATTGTAGTGTTAACGTTTGCAAAAAAGACACACACTTACAGTTAAGATGTTCATCGTCTCTCAACTCACTTGTGAAGCGTGTGAACAAACATCCAAGATAAGGCTGACTGTGTCTCTTTGTAGCCTGCATGCTGAATCTGTAACCTCCTCCTTCACGCTAGTGTTCCAGGTGCCCTGTGGGTGTCGTAAAATGAACGATAAGCATGCTGACCAAAAAATACACACACCGGCTCCAAAATGGTACAAATAAAATGAAGGCTTTATTTCGATTCTCGTTAAAAAATTTACACAAAAGATCACTAACAAACAAACAGCTGCTGCCAAGCAAAATACTGAGGCTACAACCTCGGCCGAATGATGTCACTGTTGCGTTTCAGGTATTTCCCGTAGTCATAGTTCACATCACTGTGCCTCCCTCTTCCTTAAAAAGGTGAGTTCCAGGTGTTAGCCTCATTAGAGAACACCGTGCAGTCAGCAAATGGATATCTTTCACCATTGCTCTTGAAAGCAAAGTACTTACATATTAGTGTCTTGCATTTCTTCAAACAAAAAATATATCGTATATCACAGTTCACATATTATAATCTACAATCAGCACCAACATTGCGTCCCCAAAAATGACAATATTTTACATTATAAAACTATTATACCTTTTCAACTGCAATATCTGTTATTGGATAAACGTAAAGAAACTGTCTCGGATACAAATAAGACAACAATTTAAGTAAACAATATTCTAGTGTGTGTAGGATAGTGAGAAAACTTCTTCCAATTCTCCTGGCAGATAATAAGCTTAAACCCTATGTGGAAAGTGGATGTAGGTTTTTATACAGACGGGGAGTAACGTTAGGGAATATTTTGTCACCAACACATCTTCCACCTATTACTACAGGTATAAGCAGTTCTTGGTTAGCACACAATGGCACATTCAGATGTGGCAAAAACAGGTGTAAGGCCTGTGACCACATTAAAGTTACTGATAAATGTATTTCTTGTACTACAGGAAAGGAGTACACTACCCTACAATGTAGTAATTGCTCCATGAGCTATGTGGTATATCTTGTCACATGCACATGTTGCAAAAAACAATATGTGGGCCTCACCATCAGGGAGGTGAGGTCGAGGATGAGGGAACATCTCAATAATATTGACAATGGGAGAGAATGCTCAGCCCTAGCCTCCCATTTCATAAATGATATTGAGAAAAATGTTAGCACCCTAAAATGGCAAGCTATAGAAAGTGTATTACTATAGGATGTGTATGCCTATGAAGACAGGTTTATTTGTCTATTTATCATCTAGTTTTATAAAGGAAAGTATTTTCATGTTAAAAACAAAGAAACAAACCATAGTTTAATGTAAGTTTATTATCAACTTGACTTTGCAGCGGTTATGTTAGCAGAATATTTTAGTGTAAAAACTGCACTAAAGAAATGGAGAATGGAATTACACCTCCCTTTAATAATATTTATAGAGCAAGCACATAGTAAGATTCCTTGTAAATAACATGCCACTACGGTTCATAAGTATGATGCATAGCAGGGACCATTACAACAGGTACAACACATGGTTTTATTAGAATTAGTTTTATGCATTTCCCTAATACAATGCACGTAGTACCAGTTTTCCATTGTGTAGTAATTTGTAAGCTATGTGAACATCCATTTTCTTTTCTTATAATGAACCTTATCTAATAATACTTATAACATCCATTTGCATACCTCCAGTATAACATAATTAGGCATAGCATGAGTTCTGGCTGCATGACTTGTTGGGCACTGGGAAATGGACATGAAATAACCATAGAATTATGAGAGGGAATAGACCAGCATTCTAATACACTGTTTTTAATTAGGTCTTAGTGCTTGTTTGATTCATTTTGAAGAGGTGGTACATACAGTCCTGGCCAAAAGTTTTGAGAATTACACAAATATTAATTTTACAAAGTCTGCTGCCTCAGTTTTTATGATGGCAATTTGCATATACTCCAGAATGTTATGAAGAGTGATCAGATCAATTGCAATTAATTGCAAAGTCCCTCTTTGCCATGTGTCACGGTTCCCACCGTTCCATGCAGACAGACAGGCGTGGTCGCCCCTTTGGGGGCAAGTGAGGGACTTGAACCTGGGTCCTCTCTTATCCTAGGCTTGTTCTCTTGCCTCTAAGTCAGAGCTGCTTTTCTCTATTTGTGTGTGTATGTAAGCCTTTTATTACCTTTCCTTATCCTGCCTGCAGCACTGGGGACTCTAGATATTGCTTTACCTGGATCACCTGTGCTCATTTACAACCTGTCAGTCAGGCTTACCTGGGACTTCCTACCAATTAGCAGAGAATTATCTTGCTATATAACCCTGCCTTTTCCTGTGCTCAGTGCCAGTTCTTTGTTTCATGTTTCATGTTTCCTGTTTAGGTGTCTTTGTTCCTGAATCCCTAAGACTGACCCTGGCTTGTGACCCCGGCTCTGTTTCTTGTTTACCTGCACCTCTGGCTTCCTTTGATCTCTGCGATACCTTGACTACTCTCTTGGATTTACCCTTGTTTGTACAGCATACTTGGATCCTTGGTTTTTGCACACAGCCCCGTGCATTTATTCACAGCCCAGGTGGTTTTCTTACCTGATCACTTTGGGCTGTGATACCTGTAAGGGTGAGCATATATCTCTGCTACAGACTCCAATCCAGCTAAGACCTTTACATAAGAACTGACCATTATGGAGCCTGCAGAGATGAACAGGATGCTCACTGCCCTGACCCAGCAAGTATCCATCTTGGCTCAGACTGTTCTGTATTTGCAGCGGGACTTTTGTGCTCTTAAAGGTACGGTACACCCAGAACCAGCATATCGTGAACCTTTTGTACTATTACCTGAGAGATTTGATGGTAACTGTTCCTCCTTCTTGTCCTTTAAGGTAGAGTGTGAGCTGTTGTTTGCCTTAAAGCCCCTTACGTATGCCATTGACTTCATCATGGTCAGCTCAGCCATCAACCTGCTTTCTGGGCAAATAAAAAAATGGGCACACCAGATGCTCCTAGCTAAGAGTCCTGTCCTAGACAACTGGGGGGCTTTCATAACAGCCATGGCCACTCAGTGTACTACCACAAGGCAAACTAAGGTTCCTAGGACTGTTCCCACAGATCACGGCTTCCTTGTGACTGCAATGCTTTTTACTAGTATGTGAGCTGCCAAGGTTGCTGTTATGGCTGTCCAGGTTCTGCTGTTCAGAGGAGACTACTAACCTCTGAGACTGTTATTTCCTGAAAACCTACGGAACCTGCTCTTGTTAGTCCTGAAATCCCTGAGACCCAGATTATGCCGCTACCTCTTGCTCCTGAAGTGTCTTCTCAATTTACAGATGATATGCCTAATCCAGAAACCATCATCACCTCTGCACAAACAAGCACCAGCATTACTTTCTGCCCTGCCAAAGTACAGCCACCTGACTGCACTTATGCCTCGAATGGTACCCTTGTCTGCAAGGAGGATCTTGTGATGCTTGAGAAAGCATTACAAGATGTGAATGCCTCACCTGCGAGTACTTTGACAGCAGCTAAGACGAAAAAGAATAGGAAGAAGGCTGCTAAGGCCACTATACTAAGGCACAGTATTTTTCAGTAATGTAAAGGACGACCAAATTGTAGGTCTGGATGCCCACGGGAGAGTCGCCATTCTGCCAGATGACATCTTTGACATGACCGAAGATGAGGCTGACTTTGCTCCCAAACTCAAAGTGGCATCTACCCAGCCTGTTCATGCCTGGGGGGGGGGGCGATTTTAAGGGTCGGGAACTGTCACAGTTCCCACCGTTCCATGCAGACAGCTAGGCATGGTCGCCCCTTTGGGGGCAAGCGAGGGACTTGAACCTGGGTTCTCTCTTATCCTAGGCTTGTTCTCTTGCCTCTAAGCCACAGCTGCTTTTCTCTATTTGTGTGTGTATGTAAGCCTTTCATAACCTTTCCTTATCCTGCCTGCAGCACTGGGGCTAGACTCTGGATATTGATTTACCTAGATCACCTGTGCTCATTTACAACCTGTCAGTCAGGCTTACCTGGGACTTCCTACCAATTAGCAGAGAATTATCTTGCTATATAACCCTGCCTTTTCCTGTGCTCAGTGCCAGTTCTTTGTTTCATGTTTCCTGTTTAGGTGTCTTTGTTACTGAATCCCTAAGACTGACCCTGGCTTGTGACCCCGGCTCTGTTCATCGTTTACCTGCACCTCTGGCTTCCTTTGATCTCTGCGATACCTTGACTACTCTCTTGGATTTACCCTTGTTTGTACAGCATACTCGGATCCTTGGTTATTGCACACAGCCCCCGTGCATTTATTCACAGCCCAGGTGGTTTTCTTACCTGATCACTTTAGGTTGTGATGTCTGTAAGGGTGAGCATATATCTCTGCTACAGACTCCAATCCAGGTAAGACCTTTACACCATGAAAATGAACTTAATCCCCTCAAAAATATATCCACTGCATTTCAGCCCTGCCACAAAAGGACCAGCTGATATCATGTCAGGGATTCTCTCATTAACACAGGTGTCAATGTTGACAAGGACAAGGCTGGAAACCACTATGCCATGCTGATTGAGTTAGAATAACAGACTGGAAGTTTTAAAATCATTGTTCTTCCTCTGTTAACAATGGTTACCTGCAAGGAAACACGTGCTGTCATCATTCCATTGCACAAAAAGGGATTCACATGCAAGGACATTGTAGCTACTAAGATTGCACCTAAATCAACCATTTATCGGATCATCAAGAACTTCAAGGAGAGAGGTTAAATTGTTGTGAAGAAGGCTTCAGGGCACCCAAGAAAGTCCAGCAAGCGCCAGGACCGTCTCCTAAAGTTGATTCAGCTGTAGGATCAGGGCACCACCAGTCCAGAGCTTGCTCAGGAATGGCAGCAGGCAGGTGTGAGTGCATCTGCACGGACAGATGGACAGTGAGACGAATACTTTTGGAGGATGGCCTGATGTCAAGTAGGGCAGCAATGAAGCCACTTCTCTCCAGGAAAAACATCACGGACAGACTGAAATTCTGCAAAAGGTACAGGGATTGGACTGCTGAGGACTGGGGTAAAGTCATTTTCTCTGATGAATCCCCTTTCCGATTGTTTGGGGCATCCGGAAAAAAACCTTGTCCGGAGAAGAAAAGGTGAGCACTACCATCAGTCTGGTGTCATGCCAACAGTAAAGCATCCTGAGACCATTCATGTGTGGGGTTGCTTTTCAGCCAAGGGAGTGGGCTCACTCACAATTTTGCCTAAGAACAAAGCTAAGAATAAAGAATGGTACAAAAACATCCTCTAAGAGCAGCTTCTCTCAACCATCCAAGAAAAGTTTGGTGACGAACAATGCCGTTTCCAGCATGATGGAGCACCTTGCCATAAGCCAAAAATGATACCTAAGTGACTTGGGGAACAAAACATTTAAATTTTGGGTCCATGGCCAGGAAACTCCTCAGACCTCAATCCTATTGAGAATTTATGGTCAATCCTCAAGAGGTGGGTGAACAACCCCCCCCCCACACACACACACACACACACACATATTCTGACAAACTCCAAGCATTGATTATGCAAAAATGGGCTGCCATCAGTCAGGAAGTGGCCCAGAAGTTAATTGATAACATGCCAATGTGAATTGCAGAGGTCTTGAAAAAGAAGGGTCAACATTGCAAATATTGACTCTTTGCATAAACTTAATGTAATTGTCAATAAAAGCCTTTGACACTTATGAAATGCTTGTAATTATACTTCAGTATACCATAGTAACATCTAACAAAAAGATCTAAAAACACTGAAGCAGCAGACTTTGTGAACATTAATATTTGTGTCATTCTCAAAACTTTTGGCCAGGACTGTATAACTAATAAAGTTAAAGCTAACCTTTTTCCCACATGCTGCAGAAAGTATCCCCCAGTATATTAGCAAAATTTTCAGTGTTCTGTTGTGTGGGTATCATTGCAGGTGACTAGCTTGTTTTGTGTGTATAAATATATATATATATATATATATATATATATATATATATATATATATATATATATACTAGTCCTAAAGCCCGTTCGCACAGGCCATTTTTTGCAGTACAGCGGTCCCACCCCTTGCGCTCTCTCCCTCCCCCTTTCTTTTACTCTCTCTCCCTCCCCACTCTCTTTTGCTCTCTCTCTCCCCCTCTCTTTTGAGCTCTCTCTCTCCCCCCTCTCTTTTGCGCTCTCTCTCTCTCCCCCTCTCTTTTGCGCTCTCTCCCCCTTTCTTTTGCGCTCTCTCTCTCCCCCTTTCTTTTGCACTCTCTCCCCCTCTCTTTTGCGCTCTCTCTCTCCCCCTCTATTTTATGCTCTCTCCCCCCTCTCTCTCCCCTCTCTTTTGCGCTCTCTCTCTCCCCCTCTCTTTTGTGCTCTCTCTCTCCCCTCTCTTTTGTGCTCTCTCTCCCCCCTCTCTTTTGCGCTCTCTCCCCCCCTCTCTTTTGCGCTCTCTCTCCCCCTCTCTTTTGCGCTCTCTCCCCCTCTCTTTTGTGCTCTCCCCCTCTCTTTTGTGCTCTCTTTCTCTCCCCCCCTCTTTTGCGCTCTCTCTCTCCCCCTTTCTTTTGCACTCTCTCTCCCCCCTCTCTTTTGCGCTCTCCCCTCTCTTTTGCGCTCTCTCTCTCCCCCTCTCTTTTTTGCTCTCTCTCCCCCTCTCTTTAGCTGTCTCTCTCTCTCCCCTCTCTCTCTCCCCCCCCTCTCTCTCTCCCCCCCCTCTCTCTCTCTCCCCCCTCTCTCTCTCTCTCCTCTCTTTTGCGCTCTATCTCCCCCCTCTCTTTTGCGCTCTCTCTCTCTCCCCCCTTCTCTGTCTCTCCCCCTCTCTCTCCCTTCCTCTCTCCCCCCTCTCTCTCTCCCCCCTCTCTCTCTCTCCCCCCCCTCTCTCTCTCCCCCCTCTCTCTCTCCCCCCCTCTCTCTCCCCTCCCTCTCTCTCTCCCCTCCCTCTCTCTCTCCTCCCTCTCTCTCCCCTCCCTCTCTCTCTCCCCTCCCTCTCTCTCTCTCCCTCTCTCTCTCCCCTCTCTCCCCTCTCTTTTTATCTCTCCCCCTCTCTATCTCTCTCCCCTTTACCTTGCGAGCGACCGCACCCGGCCATGCCCCCTTCACGTCTGGCCACGCCCCATCACGCCCAGCCACGCCCCTTCATGTCCCATCACGCCCCTTCACATCCGGCCACGCCCCCGATCACGCCTGGCCATGCCCACCTCTGCTGCAGATCAGGTAGGGATCTCAAAGGCCAGATGTGTTTGTCCTCGTGCAGTCTCTACTGCGCATGACAGCTTCGGACAAACACACTTGGCCTTTTATATATATATATATAATATATATATATATATATATATATATATATATATATATAGTAGAAAACATCACTAACCAAAATATCCTCAGACCAGGGTGCTGAAAAAACACACATTATATGTATAAAAACAGCACTCTCTGAATTTAGCCAAACAGGGTTTATTGATGTGACATTTCGGGGTAGTGCACCCCTTCCTCATACAAAAATACAGTAAACAAACTGAGTCATATATAACCTAAGTACAAAACCACAACCACAGACCCATGACCAATCAAAATGCTTAGCAAATCAATCTATCAAATTCATACATCTGTTACGTGTTAATTCATCAATGTCAAATCATTAGTGTCAAGATCTTTGCAACATTCTAAACAAGCTTACAAAATCCACAATATGTTGTAATCAATACTTAAACGGATTGCACCTTTACTATGTGTGTCAATAAAGTGAAGATAAGATCTGGTATCCCTGAACAGGACACTATATATTCACTGTGCATTTTCAAGCATACAACTCTTACAGTATATTTAACGAGGAAGAAGTTTCTGCCCTTATACTGTCCTCTCACCTCATTACCTGTCCCCTTGATCCCATCCCCTCACAGCTACTAACCCTCCCTCTTTTCTACCCTTACTCCTATACTCACACACATATTCAACCTCTCCCTCAGCACCGGTATATTTCCCTCATCTCTAAAACACACACTGGTCACACCTATCCTCAAAAAACCTTCTATCGATCCAACCTCCCCATCCAACTACCGCCCTATTTCCCTACTTCCTCTTGCCTCAAAGCTTCTTGAAAAGCTAGTATATGCACGTCTATCCCATTTCCTTACATTAAACTCCCTCCTTGACTCACTGCAATATGGATTTCAACTCCATCACTCCACAGAGGCAGCATTTGTTAAGGTTACCAACGACCTACTTATAGCAAAATCCAAGGGCCTCTGCTTATCCTCCTTGATCTGTCTGCAGCCTTTGATACTGCCAACCACCCTCTTTTGCTACAAAACCTCCAATCCTTCAGCATTTGCGACACAGCTCTCTTGTGATTCTCTTCCTATCAGTCTAACCGTACCTTTAGTGTAGCTTTCTCTGGGACATCGCAAGAGAAATTATAATATAACTGTCCTGGACACGAGGGAATACTGCACACCTCCAAAACATTTAATCCCAAAAAAACATCAAAGAACATCAAAAAATATCAAAGGTGGCGCAAATAAATGCTGCTTTCCAAAATGCAAATAAATATATACCTAATGATTTCAAAAAGTAGGTAATATAAAATTGCCTAAAGCTTTTGCCAAAATTAAAAGGCTATATCGGTATGGATCTTATAATAATACAATATATAATTTCAATTTACTGCGTGTGATAAGTAATGCAAGTTTGGTCACAAGTAGAATGCAAGACTTATATAAAGATAAAGATAAATAAATAGAATGTATTAAATAACATAATAGGATTCTACCATGAATAAAATGAGACACCGGTGTCAAATAAATAAAATACAATCTACTATAAAATGGCTAAAATAAAGCACCAAACGATACAAAGACTATAAGACAAATATAATAATTGACCTGAGAATATTAGCGTCCATTGGGTGTATGATATACACTGTAATTGATCCTAAATCTAGTTCTCATAGATCTATGATGTTATTAGTCAAGATGTATCAAAATGTTCATCAAATGTTGTAACTTTTAGTTGATACTGAGTTTATATGGCTACAAGTATGCGGTTAGCTAAATTCCAGCGTGTAGTATAAAATATGGCGTACATTCAAGTGGTGGATAATAGTGATAGTATGCAATTGTATTGTGCTGGGTAAGAGTGTTCTTTGGCTAATTAGCCCAAAAGTACCTGGGTGTTCAGGTGAATAGTGGTTCAATGTCTTCCTGAGCATTCGATTATGGGATTACAAGGAGAGCAGAGGAACACATTACTCTGCTAAACCCAAGGTTGATTAAGAACACCTCACTAAAAACCCGATGAATGCAACGAGCACTCCAAGGAGAGAACGGAGGCTGAGAAGTTAGCACTTCACCTGGTAACTTTCAACCGTCATACAGGTCTTGTTAAGGAGGCACAGACATCAGAAGCCGGTAAGGCACATCAGATTGGAACAGGAGAATTTCCGGGAAAACACTGCAGTGCACTGTGAGCATTGCATGCTATCACTATTATCCACCACTTGAATGTACACCATATTTTATACTACACGCTGGAATTTAGCTAACTGCATACTTGTATAACATCATAGATCTATGAGGACTAGATTTAGGATCAATTACAGTGTATATCATACACCCAATGGACGCTAATATTCTCAGGTCAATTATTATATTTGTCTTATAGTCTTTGTATCGTTTGGTGCTTTATTTTAGCCATTTTATAGTAGATTGTATTTTATTTATTTGACACCGGTGTCTCATTTTATTCATGGTAGAATCCTATTATGTTATTTAATACATTCTATTTATTTATCTTTATCTTTATATAAGTCTTGCATTCTACTTGTGACCAAACTTGCATTACTTATCATTACTTATCACGCAGTACATTGACATTATATTGTATTATTATAAGATCCACACCGATATAGCCTTTTAATTTTGGCATAAGCTTTAGGCAATTTTATATTATCTACTTTTTCTCTGGGGCATCCTCTACCCCATTACCACTTTGTTGGGGTTACTGCAAGGCTCTGTCCTCGGTCCCCTTCTCTCCTCAATCTACACGTCATCATTAGGTTCCTTAATAAAGTCCCATGGGTTTCCTTATCATTTGTATGCCAATGACACCAAAATTTACCTCTCTGCACCAGATCTATCTCTTTCCTTGCTGACCCGTGTCACTAACTGTCTTTCTCATATCTCATCTTGGATGTCCTCTCACTACCTTAAGCTAAATCTCTCCAAAACTAAGCTCCTCATTTTCCCCCTTCTTCCAAAATCTCCACCCCCCATTTCTCTATAACTGTTAATAACTCCATCATTACCCCTACCCCGCATGCCTGATGTCTTGGAGTCATACTTGACTCAGATATTTCTTTCACTCCTCACATTCAGTACTTGGCTAAAGCCTGCCGCTTCCACCTTAAAAACATTTCTAAAATTAGACATTTCTTTACACAAGACACAATTAAGATTTTAATCCACTCTCTCATCCTTTATCGCCTCGACTACTTGCTTCGCCTAGCTCCTTTACAATCCATAATGAATGCCTCTGCCAGGCTCATCTTTCTTACACGTCACTCTTCATCTGCTGCACCTCTCTGCCAATCCCTTCACTGGCTTCCTCTTGCCTACAGGATTAAACACAAAATTCTCAATCTGACATACAAAGCCCTCAACTTCACTGCTCCCCCTATATCTCGGACCTTGTCTCCAGATACTTTCCCTTCCATCCCCTTCACTCTGCTCATGATCTCCTACCCTCCTCCTTTCTTGTTACCTCCTCACATTCCTATTTACAGGACTTCTCCAGACTGGCTCCCATCTTGTGGAACTCTCTGCCCTGCTCCATAAGACTCTCCCCTAGTTTTGAAAACTTTGAGCTCCCTAAAGACTCTACTATTCAGTGATACATACAACCTACACTAGTACCAACTTTACCACACATATACAGCGGGGCATGGTACTGGGCAGAAGGAACTGGTGCAGTTTCCATTTTTTCTCTCCTGCTGTGCATTGGGAGAGTCATCACAGTAGGCAAATATATGGGCAAATGAGCTGCTTCTTTCACCTAACTGCCTGTGATCCCATGGTATAATGCCTCCCTACATTACTCCAGACTCAAGAGGATAGTGGGCATAGATTCGCTAAAGACAATGGGAGCAAGCACAGCTCTTCTTGATCTGTAGGGCTTAATGTCTGCAATGCAGGACAGGTGAATACAATCAGTGCATCAATTCTGGGGAGCTCCTATGCTGAGCAATCACACAATACACAAGACTGAGCAGCAATATGGTAAGTACCGCTGACAACCCAATCTGTGCCACTGCTTAGCTAGCATGATAAACATTATACTGTCTTCACTGGACTATACATAATTAATTATGCGCTTGTGTAGGTTTTCAAAGGACTTATGTTTTTGGTATATTTTGATGATTTTCCCATTTAATACCTGGGATACCTTACTGTATCCAGTAACTACACTGGTCCTTTAAAGAATATTTCCCTTTTAATAATCCCAAGAATACTTCCATTGCCAATCTTTGGGCAGCCCATAAGTGCTTTATTAAAGGAGAATGCATTGAACACAAATGCAATCAGTTTTTGCTGACCATAGTTAGTAAAAAAAAGCCCTACAGATAAATTCTAAATATTACGTAGTAAGTAATAAAGCAGAGACATTTTTGGGTAGAACCTCATGAAAGAAAAATATAAAACTGTTATACATATGTTTAAATCATCTGATGACAACTCCAACTTGTCAGATCATCTGCGGGGAAACTTTGATATTATTATTTATACAAGAAATAATTTATAGGCAGAGACCACACCTGGACACAAATCTTTGAACATTGCATAAACAACTCCGTTCATGGTAAGATTGTATCCCATGTGTAAATTCAAAGGCAAAAGTCATGTAAGCTAAAAGCTGTTACCTGATCTAAAGGATCAAATGTTTTATCTAAACTTTATATAGAACAACAGAGATCAATGAGGAGCAAGAAACTCCAAAATGCACACCCACTGAGTTTTGTTAAACAACAATAGACACTCTGGCTTAAAATTGTATACCCTTGGGGAATAAATGGAGACTCAGTTGACTAGGAAGAGAGTTCACACCCTTATGCTTATCAACCAAAAACAGATTTGTCTACCATAGCATTGGAATAGAGTCTCAAATTGTTAATGTATAACTTAAATATGAAAATGTGAAAAAAACTTAAAATGGTTAGATTACGTAAATATGATTATTTCTATAAGTAATGTAAAAAAGGACAAGACCTGGTGATGATCCCTGTAGTCCCTCGCAAAAGAAGCCAGCACACGAGAATTAGAGCAACACACCTTCCTTTAATGCAAATGTAGCATAACGTTTCAGCTCCCACTGGAGCTTTGATCACATGCAGCAGTTCATGAAGATAAGTCAGGCATAAAACAACACACACAAATAAACCCTTAAATACCCCCACCCACCAATCAAAATGCAACACAAAAAAACGCCAAATACAAAGATAATCAAATCAGCTGTGTGTCATAATGTCGGGCATGGACCGAAAACTCAATGGCATATATCTTGCAACTGCGCATGCGTAAATGACGTAATAGCGCGTGCGTGCGCAGTGACGTCATGGCGTCTAAGCTGGTTGTCATGGGAGCCATAAACAAAAATAGAAGGTCAGCGGAAAACACACCGCAATAACAAAGGCAATATATAACCATCACCTTCACCCAAGAATAGGCACCAAGACAACACTGCGCATTGCCCACCGCTATATAAACATAAAATCTATCAAAGACATAGCTGTACGCCAACAGGCATATATCTAGTGAATGACGGAGCTAAACAACCTGTATACAGGTTGCACAAAATTAAATTGCATATGATCAGTTAGTGAAACTAATTTAAAAACAAAACAGCCATATTCATAGTCAGCCACCAATATAGTAATGAATAAAAAATCTACTTACAAACAATGAGCTCAATGTGGCCCCTAATATAGTCCGATCAGGACTTAACTGTAAATTAGATTGAAATACGTCATTATAAACATATAGTGGCTACTAGAAAAATAACTAAACATATTTACAAAATTTTGCAGCATGTATCTAGGGTATGGTAAAAAAGTTCATCTCAACTCCTGCGGGTCGCACGCAATAACACCGAGGAGACCCACAAGAAGGTTCAACTAGAAGCAATGGCACAGAAATTTATCGACAGAGGCTATCCTAAATCGCTTATCATGGAACAAGGTGATAAAGCAATAGCACTCAGCCAACAATCACTACTAACTAAACCACTCAAGCCAGTTGAACAACGCATGAATTTCATTACCACATACACTCCAGCATCACGTAAGGTACAAGATGCAATTAAGCAGCACTGGCCGATTGTGTCAACAGACAACACATTACCGTTTGGAGAGATACCACCACCAAGATTGGTCTATAAGAGAGCACGAAATCTCCGTGACATTTTGATGAAGACCGACCCCATCACAAGCTACCAAAGTCAAACTTGGTTACCCCCTAAGAAGAAGGGATGTCATAGATGTGGGAATTGCATCACTTGTAATGGCATGATCGTTGGGAATAGGTTTCATCATCCACATACGAATCCAATCTTCAATATACGATATTGACTCACATGCACTTCGGATCATGTGATCTACGTGATCATTTGTCCTTGCTCGCTATATTATGTGAGTAAAACCATTACATCTTTTAGAGAGAGGTTAGCCAACCATAAGACAGACATTTGATTGGCTTTGGATAAGGGCACCTCGGATCAGCCAGTGGCACGCCACTTTGCTCAAGCGTGACATTCCATTTCTACATTGAGGACTATTCTCATTGACCACGTACCAAAGAGTAGACGTGGGGGAGATCGAGCCAAGGCTTTGCTAAAAATAGAATCTCGTTGGATCTATCGAATTGACACTATAGCACCCAAAGGCTTAAATATGTCTATTGACTACAGCTGCTTCTACAAATGACTGTGGGTTTCCTTTCATCTGATTATGGATGTTTTTACCATACCCTAGATACGCGCTGCAAAATTTTGTAAATATGTTTAGTTATTTTTCTAGTAGCCACTATATGTTTATAATGACGTATTTCAATCTAATTTACAGTTAAGTCCTGATCGGACTATATTAGGGGCCACATTGAGCTCATTGTTTGTAAGTAGATTTTTTATGCATTACTATATTGGTGGTTGACTATGAATATGGATGTTTTGTTTTTAAATTAGTTTCCCTAACTGATCATATGCAATTTAATTTTGTGCAACCTGTATACAGGTTGTTTAGCTCCGTCATTCACTAGATATATGCCTGTTGGCGTAAAGCTATGTCTTTGATAGATTTTATGTTTTTATAGTGGTGGGCAATGCGCAGTGTTGTCTTGGTGCCTATTCTTGGGTGAAGGTGATGGTTATATATTGCCTTTGTTATTGCGGTGTGTTTTCCGCTGACCTTCTATTTTTGTTTATGGTTCCCATGACAACCAGCTTAGACGCCATGACGTTACTGCGCACGCACACGCCATTACGTCATTTACGCATGCGCAGTTGCAAGATATGCCATTGAGTTTCCATGGACACGCATTGTTGCTTGTGGTCCATGCCCGACATTATGACACACAGCTGATTTGATTATCTTTGTATTTGGCGGTTTTTTGTGTTGCATTTTGATTGGTGGGTGGGGGTATTTAAGGGTTTATTTGTGTGTGTTGTTTTATGCCTGACTTATCTTCATGAACTGCTGCATGTGATCAAAGCTCCAGTGGGAGCTGAAACGTTATGCTACATTTGCATTAAAGGAAGGTGTGTTGCTCTAATTCTCGTGTGCTGGCTTCTTTTGCGAGGGACTACAGGGATCATCACCAGGTCTTGTCCTTATGCAATACACATTGTTGTATTTATCTTTTGGCCGTGCACTGAGTGGTTATAATGTTGGTGAGTGCTGATCTTTTTTTTAAATATTTATATATATATATATATATATATATATATATATATATATATATAGTCAAGACAATGTGCACTCCAGGTAATATATACCAGCCACCTTGGGTGCTGTTCAAAAAACAACATAAACAGGAAACAGAATAGCACTCCAAAGGTCTTATCAAGAAGTGGTCACTTTATTAGTGAACGTTCAGACTTATGTACCGCCACTTCAACCCTCAATACCAGCGCTGCTTACGGTAGCGGTAAGCAGCTAAAATGTGCTCATGCACGATATCCCCATAGGAAACAATGGGGCAGTTTGGGCTGGAAAAAACTTAACACCTCCAAAAAAGCAGCGTTCAGCTCCTAACGCAGCCCCATTGTTTCCTATGGGGAAACACTTTCTAAGTCTGCACCTAACACCCTAACATGTACCCCGAGTCTAAACACCCCTAACCTTACACTTATTAACCCCTAATCTGCCGCCCCCGCTATTGCTGACACCTGCATTATATTATTAACCCCTAATCTGCCGCTCCGTACACCGCCGCAACCTACATTATACCTATGTACCGCTAATCTGCTGCCCCCAACATCGCCGACCCCTATATTTATTAACCCCTAATCTGCCCCCCCAACGTCGCCGCTACCCTACCTACACTTATTAACCCCTAATCTGCCGACCGGACCTCGCCGCTACTATAATAAAGTTATTAACCCCTAACCCGCTGCACTCCCGCCTTGCAAACCCTATAATAAATAGTATTAACCCCTAATCTGCCCTCCCTAACATCGCCGCCACCTAACTTCAAGTATTAACCCCTAATCTGCCAACCGGACCTCGCCGCTACTATAATAAATGTATTAACCCCTAAAGCTAAGTCTAACCCTAACAACCCCCTAAATTAAATATAATTTTAATCTAACAAAATAAATTAAATATTATTAACTAAAGTATTCCTATTTAAAACTAAATACTTACCTGTAAAATAAACCCTAATATAGCTACAATATAACGAATAATTTTATAGTAGCTATTTTAGGATTTATATTTATTTTACAGGCAACTTTGTATTTATTTTAACTAGGTACAATAGCTATTAAATAGTTATTTACTATTTAATAGCTACCTAGTTAAAATAATTACAAAATTACCTGTAAAATAAATCCTAACCTAAGTTACAATTAAACCTAACACTACACTATCAATAAATTAAATCAATTAACTACAAGTACCTACAATTACCTACAATTAAATAAACTAAACTAAATTACAAAAACAAACAAACACTAAATTACAAAAAAAAAAAAAGATTACAAGAATTTTAAGCTAATTACACCTACTCTAAGCCCCCTAATAAAATAACAAAGCCCCCCAAAATAATAAAGGTCCCTACCCTATTCTAAATTAAAAAGTAACCAGCTCTTTTACCAACCCTTAAAAGGGCTTTTTGCGGGGCATGCCCCAAAGTAAACAGCTCTTTTTCCTGTAAAAAAAAAACACAATACCACCTCCCAACATTACAACCCACCACCCACATACCCCTACTCTAACCCAAACCCCCCCTTAAATAAACCTAACACTGCCCCCCTAAAGATCTCCCTACCTTGAGTCGTGTTCAACCAGCCGGCTTAGGGGGCTTAGAGTAGGTAACTTAACTTAAAATACTTGTAATCTTTTTTTATTTTTTGTAATTTAGTGTTTGTTTTTTTTGTAATTTAGTTTAGTTTATTTAATTGTAGGTAATTGTATGCACTTGTAGTTAATTGATTTAATTTATTTATTGATAGTGTAGTGTTAGGTTTAATTGTAACTTAGGTTAGGATTTATTTTACAGGTAATTTTGTAATTATTTTAACTAGGTAGCTATTAAATAGTAAATAACTATTTAATAGCTATTGTACCTAGTTAAAATAAATACAAAGTTGCCTGTAAAGTAAATATAAATCCTAAAATAGCTTCAATATAATTATTCGTTATATTGTAGCTATATTAGGGTTTATTTTACAGGTAAGTATTTAGTTTTAAATAGGAATACTTTAGTTAATAATATTTAATTTATTTCGTTAGATTAAAATTATATTTAATTTAGGGGATTGTTAGGGTTAGGGTTAGACAGCTTTAGGGGTTAATACATTTATTATAGTAGCGGCGAGGTCCGGTCGGCAGATTAGGGGTTTAAACTTGAAGCTAGGTGGCGGCGATGTTACGGAGGGCAAATTAGGGGTTAATACTATTTATTATAGGGTTTGCGAGGCGGGAGTGCGGCGGTTTAGGGGTTAATAACTTTATTAGAGTAGCGGCGAGGTCCGGTCGGCAGATTTGGGGTTAATAAGTGTAGGTAAGGTAGCAGCGATGTTGGGGGGGGGAAGATTAGGGGTTAATAAATATAATATAGGGGTCGGCGATGTTAGGGGCAGCAGATTAGGGGTTCATAGGGATAATGTAGGTGGCAGCGGTGTGCGGTCGGCAGATTAGGGGTTAAAAATATTTACTATAGTGGCAGCGATGTGGGGGGACCTCGGTTTAGGGGTACATAGGTAGTTTATGGGTGTTAGTGTACTTTAGAGCATAGTAGTTAAGAGCTTTATAAACCGGCGTTAGCCCATAAAGCTCTTAACTACTGACTTTTTTCTGCGGCTGGAGTCTAGTCGGTAGAGGGTCTACCGCTCACTTCAGCCAAGACTCTAAATACCAGCGTTAGGAAGATCCCATTGAAAAGATAGGATACGCAATTGACATAAGGGGATCTGCGGTATGGAAAAGTCTCGGCTGGAAAGTGAGCGTTAGACCCTTTCCTGTCTGACTCTAAATACCAGCGGCCGGCCAAAACCAGCGTTAGGACCCCTTAACGCTGCTTTTGACGGCTAACGCAGAACTCTAAATCTAGCCGTATATTTTTATTTGGAATTTGAGAGAAATGTTGTCAGTAGTTTATAGAACTACTATTTTACTTAAACACATACCTTTAAATAGTAGGACTTACAATTTCGGTCTCTTAATTTTTTCCAGATAAATACATATTTTAAAAGTGTAAAGGTCCCTACCCTCACAGAAACAGGGAGAACCTTAATGATCTAATAAAGGTCATTAAGAACATATTCATACACAAAGCTCCTGATCCAAACAGCTTCACTATTAGATATTACCATCTCTTTAATAATATACTTTCTTCAAAACTCGGCTTACTCTTTAACTCCCATGATGATGGTACATCTTTTACCCTGGACATGCTAAAAGCTCACATAACAGTGCTGCTAAAACCAGGAAGACTCCGGACTGTCCGCAGAACTTTAAACCTATTTCTTTATTAAAGGAATATTAAACCAACATTTTTTCTTTCATAATTTAGAAAGAGCATGCCATTTTAAACAACTTTCCAATGTACTTCTATTATCTAATTTGTTTTATTTTCTTGATAGCCTTTGTTGAAAAGCATATCTAAATAGGCTCAGTAGTTGCTTATTGGTGGCTGCACATAGATGCCTCATGTGCATTGCTATTTCTTCAACAAAGGATACCCAAAGAACGTAGCAAATTAGATAATAGAAGTAAATTGAAATGTTTAAAATTGTATTCTCTATCTGAATCATGAAATAATCATTTTGGGTTTCATGTCCCTTTAAATGTAGATGTTAAAAACTATGTTAAGATCTTAGCCAAGTGACTAAATACATTTTACATAACTTAATTCATAAGGATCCGTCTGTTTTCATCCCTGTAGGGAAACAAAGGACAATACTATTAAAATCTTAAAAATATTACCCAGTCCACAAGCCACCAATGATTAGGTTTGTTTTTTTATATTGTCGTTCAGCGTGGAAAAAGCTTTTGACAAGGGGAACTGGCACACTTTGGCTTTAAGTTTCTCACTTGAGTTTTTAAATTATTTGAGGGCCCCTAAGTAAGGGGCAGGACAAATGCAGAGCTTTCAGACCTGTTCCCTAATTAATACAGTAAAAGATAGGATTGCCCTCTGTCCCTCCTGATTTTTGTTTTAAATATGGAAATACTGGCTTAAAAATAATGGGCAATATAAATATCCAAGGCATATGTAGAGGTCAATTGCATATGATGTCCTATTTTCATTAACTCCTCCATTAATTTATTTCTGCGCTAGTAAAAAAAAAAAAAAAACATGGTTTATTTTCCAATTTTCTTGTAAATTTATATAAATAATAATAATGAAATAAATCCATAACTCTTACTCACCACATCCAGAGACAGGTGGAGTAGATATCCCCTTACTATGTGTGCTTGACCAAAATTATATCTAGAAATAGAACTTTCTAAATACATTAACATTACATTTCCTAACAATTATACATCTCAATACAGCCAAATTTATTCTGTACTCCTCTAATGGCAATCCCATTTATCTTTATCTTGGTTAGACTGCATCATGCAAACCTCCGCATAGACATACCCTGTCACATTATCTATCTATCTATCTATCTATCTACACACACATGCACATTATATGTATATATATATATATATATATATATATATATATATATATATACATATATTTATTTATATATATTATTTTATATGGGACCTACCTTGATCACAAGTCAAATAAAAACACTTTCTTTTAAATGCTTTGACCAAAGTCAGTATGGGATAAGACTCTCTCTTACATACAATTAATATCACTGCATTTCTAATAAATCCTCACTTTCCATTCCATGCCCCTCATTGAATGGTTAATACTATTGCATCCAATCTTCTGATCATACTACTGCTATAGGAAAACTTAAAGGGACAGTCAAGACCAAAATAAACTTTCATGATTCAAATAGGGCATGTCATTTTAAAAAACTTTCCAATTTACATTTATCACCAATTTTGCTTTGTTCTCTTGGTATTCTTAGTTGAAAGCTAAACCTAGGTAGGCTCATATGCTAATTTCTTAGACCTTGAAGGCCGCCTCTTATCTGAATGCATTTTGACAATTTTTCACTACTAGAGGTCATAGTTCCTGTGTGTCATATAGTTAACATTGTGCTCAGACACGTGGAGCTACCTAGGAGTCAGCACTAATTGGCTAAAATGCAAGTCTGTCAAAAGAACTGAAATAAGGGGGCAGTTTGCAGAGGCTTAGATACAAGGTAATCACAGAGGTCAAAAGTATATTATTATAACTGAGTTGGTTATGCAAAACTGGGGAATGGGTAAGAGTTTCAACAACTAATCAATATAATAGATAATAATCGATTATGAAAATAGTTGTCAACTCTCATAATCGATTAGTTGTTTGCAATTAGTTGGTCTGTGCATGGCACCAGCTACTTCACTACAATGAGCTCCTGCACATGGTATTGTGTTTTATGGTTATGCCCTTAGCCTAAAGGACGGCTACAGTTGTTTACTTTTCACTTTTGCAGGACAGTATAAGTTTACAACTCCTCCCAAATGGAATGAATAAGGAATTTGACCTGTCTGTTTTTGATTTCCCTTTTATATATATATTGTATCCCATTTGATATTTTTATGAGTTTTGATTTTGATTGTTGTATATATTTTTATACTCCTGTCTTTAGAATATTATACATTGTTGGATTGCTATAAGAGGGTGCATTTCTGTAAATGGTTATCTTATTTTGCATTTACTAGGAGGGGTTGGTCTAGGTATGGGGTTTGTTGAGATATTTAAGGCATGTTTTCTAGAGGTATAGTCAGACATGACTAAGGACTTTGTCCGAAACGTTTTAGTGCATTTGTGGTCTGGCTATTGATAGCTGAATGCTGAATAAACCTGCTTAAAAAGAATTGGTGGTGCTGCTTCCTTCTGTTCACTAGTACTGTAAGTGATAATCACAATAATCTTGAAAAGCTAGTATTCACACATCTATCACATATCCTTACATTAAGCTCCCTTCTTGACCCACTGCAATCTGGATTTCGCCCCCAACACACAGACAGCAATTGTTAAGGTTACCAACGACATATTTACAGCAAAATTGAAAGGCCTCTTCTCTCTGCTAATCCTTCTTCACCTGTCTGCAGCCTTTGATACTGTTGACCACCCTCTTTTGCTCCAAACCCTCCAATCTTTCGGCATTTGCAACACAGCCCTCTTGTGGTTCTCTTCCTACCTGTCTAACCCTACTTTTAGTGTAGCTTTCTCTGGTGCATCATCTGCCTCTTTACCACTTTCTGTTGGGGTACCACAAGCTCTGATAATAATAATAATAATAATAATAATAATAATAATAATAATAATAATAATAATAAAATAAATTTGGCCATCACAATCTGCCCAACCACATGTTATTGACTAAATAAAGAAAACAAAATGGACAAAGACACCTTTTCAGGATGTTTGTGAGTATCCCAAGACAATATGGAATAATTTTATCAACTAACGCAAGTAGAATACAAGAGAGAGAAAGAAAGAGAGAGTGAAAGAAAGAGAAAGAGAGAATAATCTCATTAAATCAATATTCATTACTTCAATTAAGTCCACTAGTAGTGGACAGGATAGCAATTTAAATATGTATATGTACTTAATAGACATATATGTGATATCTTGTACAGCTAACAAGATCTGTACGAAATGCAACATCTAGAAATGGAATTTGGTAACCCTGTTCTTACTTTATTTCATATTCACATTTTTATGAATGTAAGTTACAGTAACTTCAACTTCTTAAAGAGATTTATATCTGTAATCAGGTCTTCATGATCAGGATTTAATTGTTTGCCATTCCATCTTATTTATTGGCAACCAAGATCATTTGCATAAGTTTTAAAGTAAGAAGAAGTCCCAAAAAGCCTCTCTATACAAATGCAAAACACACACATGGACTCCATAAACCCTATAAACTCATTTCTGTTAACAGTGCTCTTATGGGAAAATGGAGATCCAATTAGGGAATACGTATTACAAATTATTACACATACTGTAAAAATTCTAAATATCCGTAGAATATATTTCATTTTGTTACATTATGTATAATAATTTTTTTTTAATAATTATTAATTTTTAATACAACCCCAATTCTGTAAAAGTTGGGACAGTATGGAGAATGCAAAAAACAAACAAAAAGAGTAATTTGAAAATTCAATTCACCCTGAACCATATTGAAAACACATTATTAACACATTATTTGATATTTTACTTTGTGAATTTAATGTATTTTTAAAAATATACACTCATTTCAAATCTGATGACTGCAACACGTTCCAAAAAAGTTGGGACAGGGGCAATTAAGGACTAATAGCAATGTGATAAGTTGAAATAAGAAGGTCTACAAACATACAAATAACAGAAGAGGATATTGACAAACACTCATCTGGTGACAGGGTACTCACATTTCGGAAGAGCACCCAAATGTGCTATTAGAGGCAGGCTAGATATTTGACAGCAAACCAGCTAGCTGTATTCCGGTAAGCAGGAACACTGTGTCACTGGAACATAGCTATCAACTCGATAATACTGTTTGGTAGCTATTTTCTCTGGGTCTTTCCGTTATTTTGCATTTAATAACTTTTAAAATAGCTACCAAACAGTATTATCGAGTTGATGGCTATGTTCCAGTGACACAGTGTTCCTGCTTACCGCAGTACTGTCCCAACTTTTTTGGAGTGTGTTGCAGTCATCAGATTTGAAATAAGTGTATATTTTCAAAAATACATTAAATGCACAAAGTGAAACATCAAATAATGTTAATGATGTGTTTCCAGTATAGTACATGATTAATTGAATTTTCAAATGCCTCTTTTTATTAGTTTTTTTTTGTATTTTCCATACTGTCCCAACTTTTTCAGAATTGGGGTTGTATTTTATATTTTATATTTCAATAATGCACTCATTCTTCACGTACACTAACCCAACATTGCATTATACCTAAAGCACTAAACACAAATCGCTTTATGCATATTTTACATTCCTATTCTTCACATAGATTTTTTTTAAATTGTTATTATTAAATATATATTTCTATATATATCTGTTAATGTTAATGTAAAACAGGTATTTATAGGAATAGCTATATAGGTATAGGTATAAAAAATGAATCTAGAAATATATATTTACAATAAAAATATAATTTTTCTGTATGTGAAGAACATTGGAATGTTAAATATTAACAACTCCTGTTGGGTTAGCTCACGAACAAAAAGTTTTTTTTCTTCTGCGCTCTCCATTGAAGTCTATGGGAAGAATAAGTTAATTCAGTGGGAGAGAGGGGGGAGGGAAATAAAAATAAAATTAATCTAAGGGATCTGGGAGGGGGTGGGGGTTTTGGTCTTGGGGGGGGAAGCTACACTACAGAAAAAATAAAAATAAATAAAGTGCCCAGTTTCACATTCAAACATTTCTATTTTTTTATCAATGGTTATATATAGGTTCCATTGATGTAAAAAAACATTTGTTTCTATAGAAACAGCGCTCACAAATTCCATTTAGTTCTCTTTTCGCCAATATATATATATATATATAAAACATAGTCCTGAAGGGCCTACACTCTCACCTTAACCCCTTAACAACCGACGACGTGCAGGGTACGTCCTCCAAAAAATACCCTTAACGACTGAGGACGTACCCTGTACGTTGTCGGTCTTGGAAAGCGGTCTATTGCAGTGATGCCTCGATATTGAGGCATCCTGCAATAACCCTCTTTGGCCATCTGATGCAGAGCCACTTTGTGGACCTCTCTGCACCGGACATCGATGGCCGGTATTGTTGGTGGGTGGGAGCCGACGTGGGAGGTGGGATCATGGGCAGGTCAGAAAAGTGGGAGAGAGGGGGGAGGGAAATAAAAATAAAATTAATCTAAGGGATCTGGGAGGGGGTGGGGAGTTTGGTCTTGGGGGAGAAGCTACACTACAGAAAAAATAAAAAATAAATCAAGAAAATCATCTTTTTTTGTAAACTGGGTACAGCTGCCAGTACCCAAGATAGCTGCTAATAAGTTAGAGGGGGAGGGTTAGAGAGCTGTTTTGGGGGGATCAGAGAGGTTAGGGGCTAAGGGGGGGATCCTACACAGCAGCATATGTAAATATGCCAAAAAGACTTTCTGCCAGTACTTAAGATGGCGGGGACAATTGTGGGGTGGGGAGGGAAGAGAGCTGTTTGGGACAGATCAGGGGGTATGATGTGTCAGATGGGAGGCTGATCTCTACACTAAAGCTAAAATTAACCCTGCAAGCTCCCTACAAGCTACCTAATTAACCCCTTCACTGCTAGCCATCATACACATGTGATGCGCCACAGCATTTAGCGGCCTTCTAATTACCAAAAAGCAACGCCAAAGCCATATATGTCTGCTATTTCTGAACAAAGGGGATCCCAGAGAAGCATTTACAACCATTTATGCCATAATTGCACAAGATGTTTGTAAATAATTTCAGTGAGAAACCTAAAGTTTGTTAAAAATTTGTGAAAAAGTGAACAATTTTTTTTATTTGATCGCATTTGGCAGTGAAATGGTGGCATGAAATATACCAAAATGGGCCTAGATTAATACTTTGGTTTGTCTACTACACTACACTAAAGCTAAAATTAACTCTACAAGCTCCCTAATTAACCCCTTCATTGCTGGGCATAATATACGTGTGGTGCGCAGCAGCATTTAGTGGTCTTCTAATTCCAAAAAGCAACACCAAAGCCATATCTGAACAAAGGGGATCCCAGAGAAGCATTTACAACCCTTTGTGCCATCATTGCACAAGCTGTTTGTAAATAATTTCAGTAAGAAACCTAAAATTGTGAAAAATGTAACGTTTTGTTTTTATTTGATCGCATTTGGTGGTGAAATGGTGGCATGAAATGTACCAAAATGGGCCTAGATCAATACTTTGGGGTGTCTTCTAAAAAAAATATATACATGTCAATGGATATTCAGGGATTCCTGACAGATATCAGTGTCCCAATGTAACTAGCGCTAATTTTGAAAAAAAAGTGGTTTGGAAATAGCAAAGTGCTACTTGTATTTATTGCCCTATAACTTGCAAAAAAAGCAAAGAACATGTAAACATTGGGTATTTCTAAACTCAGGACAAAATTTAGAAACTATTTAGCATGGGTGTTTTTTGGTGTTTGTAGATGTGTAACAGATTTTGGGGGTCAAAGTTTTTTCCTCATATTTTATAAAAAATGTTATAGTAAATTATAAGATATGTTGAAAATAATGGTATCTTTAGAAAGTCAATTTAATGGCAAGGAAACTGTGTATAATATGTGTGGGTACAGTAAATGAGTAAGAGGAAAATTACAGCTAAACACAAACATCGCAAAAAAATTAAAAATAGCCTTGGTCCCAAACGGACAGAAAATGGAAAAGTGCTACGGTCATTAAGGTGTTAAAGGCACACTGAACATAATTTTTTTTTTCTTTCATGATTCAGATAGAGCATGCAATTTTAAGCAACTTTCTAATTTATTCCTATTATCAATTTTTCTTTGTTCTCTTGCTATCTTTATTTGAAAAAGAAGGCATCCAAGCTAAGGAGCCATGCAATTTTTGGTTCAAATCCCTGGACAGCTTTTGTTTATTGGTGGGTGAATTTATCCACCAATCAGCAAGAACAACCCAGGTTGTTCACCAAAAATGGGCCGGCATCTAAACTTACATTTTTGCTTTTCAAATAAAGATACCAAGAGAATGAAGAAAATTTGATAATAGGAGTAAATTAGAAAGTTGCTGAAAATTGCATGCTCTATCTGAATCACAAAAGAAAAAAATTGGGTTCAATGTCCCTTTAAGATCTCACCTTAAGTAAACTGCAACAACCAGGGTTCGGTCCATCCAATATTCATATCATGAACAAGGTCGCACTCACTGGATTTCTTTTGAAAAAAAGATCCAATCCTAACTACATTAAAGGGACATGAAACCCATATTTTTTTTTTCGTTCATGATTTAGAAAGAGGGTGCAATTTTTAACAACTTCCTAATTTACTTCTATTATCTAATACACTTCATTCTCTTGATATCCTTTGCTGAACAGCATATCAGTAGCTGCTGATTGGTGGCTGCACATAGATGCCTCGTGTGATTGGCTCATCCATGTGCATTGCTATTTGTTCAACAAAGGATATCTGAAAAATGAAGCAAATTAGAAAATAGAAGTAAATTGGAAAGTTGTATAAAATTGTATTCTCTATCTGAATCATGAAGGAACATTTTTGTATTTAATGTCCCTTTAACAGAGCCACCAAAAGTCACTGATAAGAAAAATAGGCGTATGAAAAATATTCTAGCGCCAACTTCCCTAAAGAAAGCAAAAACAGTTATAAAAGGGCTTAAATGTGGTAAAAAAAAATTGTGTGTGCTGCAGTCACTCAGACAGTAATAGAGCAATGAACAAATGGGTCATAAATAATGAGCACAAATACCGAAAGAGGATTTCTTGAACTGCAAATCCGAATATGTTGTATATCTGCTAGAATGTTTGTGCAAGAAATTCTATATCGGTCGTACAAAAAGAAGTCTCAAAAGAAAAGTTTTAGAACACAACAATTTCAAACAAGAAGATTCAGAGTATGGAATAGGGATTTCTTTTTAATGTTTTCATAATCAAAACAGCAATGATTTTATAATTAAAGAAATTGAACAGATTCCCTCTTCCAAAGGCAGGGAAAGACTTCTGGAACTTAGGAAGAGGGAAACCTATTGGATTAATCTTTTGAAAACTCTACAACCTCTAGAATTAAAGATATTGACCTAGCAGCTTTCCTCTAGTATTATAAACACATCACATCAAAAATCACTGAGATTAATACAATTAAAAACAAAGTAGAATTTTTCTTTTTCCACTACTCTCTTTAAAAATGTGTATAGAATTTATAATCAAAACCCCAGATAGTTTTTATAATGTTGATTAACCTAGCTTTGAGTAATAATATTTGTACAAGTGGTTTATTTTATCGTATTGTAGTTTCATTTTATTTCCTTTTTTGAAAGTTAAGGATTTTTTTACATAATTATAATTGTCAGTAAAGTATTGGATCTTAAAATAATGTTTTCATTAAATTAGGGTTAAACATTTATTTAGTCAGTTAAGTTGCTGTTAATGTATTGACAGACACCAATAGTTTCATGTGATACAAATCTTTCCAATGAAATGTTTTAATTAAACAAAGGTTACATATATGTTTTCAGTCAGATAACTTTAAAACTGTTTTAAGTCACTGTTAATGGGACATTAAACAGTTTGATATGGTAATATAAAATGATAAATTGTATATATAAAATAAAGTCTGCAATATACTTTCATTATTTATTTTCTGTTTTTACATTCTGAAATTGTGAGCTTTCAGTTACTGTTAGAAATTAAAGTGCAGAACACTGTTATATTCCACACAGCTATTGGCTGCACACTCTAGTGACTTATTTATAACTGTCCCTAACTGGCCACAGCAGAGAATGTAACCTAAGTTACAACATGGCAGCTCACATTATTTTATAGACACTAAAACGTTACACTTATTTTTTCAATATTTAAACAGCTAATGAAACTTTAAAAAAATACATCAAAATGATATTCTCAGACTGATCTTTTCTTTGAATGCAGCATTCTTATCTAGCATTTATTTAGTGTTTAATGTCCCTTTAATGTTTTGTCAGGCAGCATTAGTACAATGTGATATAAATCTTTCTAATCAAACATAGAACACATTGTAACTAATACACAACTGAAGGCGTTTCTGGCTATGTAAAGGGAGTGATGATGCATTGTGGGCATACCCTCCGACGAAGTGAATTCAATTTACGAAATGTGTAAGGGACACGCCCACAAAGTGAGATCACTTCCAGTCCGGGGAGACCAACATGGAAATGGCAGGAGAAAGTACAGCCGTGCAGCGTTTGTGTCTCAAGCAGGACTTAATCATCACATTACTCCCCTTACTTCGATTTAAGGTATTCAATACGCCTTGCGAAACGGACATTGCATTACAGCATAAAAGGATTGTTTTAGTGGCATACACTTAACACTCATATACAGACATTTAATTTATACTACCCTTCTAAGGAGCATTAACGATTTTAACAATTGTTGCTTTGAGGCAGATAAAGATGCAACTCTTTTACCTACCACAGAACAGGAACACTTCAGTAAACACTGCTGCTGGTGAGAGGAGCTGGAGCACAGTCTGGTTAGAGGGATAGTGAGATCTTCTAGTAATGGCCAGTAATACTTCCTACAATACACTAAATGTAAGCCTGTCAGCAGCCCTGCTGTGTGATCACCCTGCACAGTGTGGAAGGGTGCTTATATCTCTGTGTGGCTTGCTCTGGGTTTATTTAGCTCCCCTCAGCAGAAATAGGACTGTTGCACCTTAAGTAGGTGAGACTCTGTGACAGAGGAGGAGTCTCAGACCTAAAGGCAACCATGCAACCCTTCATTGGTTTTAATTTGCTTTCATTAACCAAAGTGTATAGATTCTATACATATAAATACAGTGTGTGTATATGTGTGTTTGTGTATGTATGCATATATGTATGGCTTGACCCCTCTATATATATATATATATATATATATACACACACACACATATATATATATATATATATATATATATATATACACACACACACACAGACACAACCACACAGTGTCACACACACATATATATATTGTATGGGTATCAGAAATTTAAAGAAGCGGACAGACAGAATAAGATAGAAGAAAGTATGCCCTATGCCAGCACAAATCATAAAAATAAAGATTTATGTTAATAAGTCAAAAAAGCTGGATATCAAACCTGCAGGCACAGAAAGGATAAGCCCCTCTCCTATAAACATGTAAAAAATACTAGTAATGCCATAGTACAGAATTATCAATTTATTACCTTATCATACCGATATATTAAACATCCTAAGAACGAGTAAATTAGTAGCAAAAGAAGCTAAAATCTGACTATCATAAAAACATATATATATATATATATATATATATATATATATATATATATATATATATATATATATAAAGAGAATGTGCACAATTCCCAATGAGGCATTAATTTGATGTAAAGACAAGGGGACTATGTTCCATGTTCAGAGTTAATGCAAGTCTCAAAGGAAAAGCAGTCTCAAGATGCAAACAATCTCCAGGTAGTGACCAAGCAATAGTAGTGGTTAGCAAATAGCAGCAGTTCATGTAAGTAAAGCCAAGTAAGGGAGAGAGGTAGTTATACAGTAGTATTTTAGCGGTCAAGTAGTTAGCGGGGAAACAGTCTATTAATATAGCAGCTGTTAGTAAATACTTCCAGGGATTCCTGGGAATGATCGTTATGGGGTACAACCTTCTGAGGGATATACCCTCGCTCCAAGGGACCCTTACAGCAAAAGAGTGTTATAGACTGATCTCACCCGTCTTCAATGACGACCGTAATTCATATATGCAGCCGTATTCCGGTAAAGTGCTGATGCTGACAGTCTCACTCCTCCTCAATGCTATGGCCAAGTCCGATTAGATGGCTGTTACCTCTATGCTTAGGTCACCTCCGTAGATGGAAACTGTATGTATATTTTCTCCAGCGGTCAGTGAATCCAGGACCCTCAGCTGGCCTAGCTGGGGTATGCTTGTAAGTAACGCTACACGTGTTTTGCCGCCAGGGACAATACACAGACAGGAAATGTAAGCCATGAAGAAGCCGCACGGAGTATCCCTGGCGGCGAAACACTTGTAGCGTTACTTACAAGCATACCCCAGCTAGGCCAGATGAGGGTCCTGGATTCACTGACCGCTGGAGAAAATATACATACAATTTCCATCTACGGAGGTGACCTAAGCATAGAGGTAACAGCCATCTAATCGGACTTGGCCATAGCATTGAGGAGGAGTGAGACTGTCAGCATCAGCACTTTACCGGAATACGGCTGCATATATGAATTACGGTCGTCATTGAAGACGGGTGAGATCAGTCTATAACACTGTTTTGCTGTAAGGGTCCCTTGGAGCGAGGGTATATCCCTCAGAAGGTTGTACCCCATAACGATCATTCCCAGGAATCCCTGGAAGTATTTACTAACAGCTGCTATATTAATAGACTATATCCCCGCTAACTATTTGACCGCTAAAATACTACTGTACAACTACCTCTCTCCAGAGGCGTAACTAGAAACCACAGGGCCCAGGTGCAAGAATCTAAGAAGGGGCCCCCCCACCGCCCCTCCCCCCTCCAAAAAAAGGTGAATTTAATACATTTTTTTTAATTTTACATTTAACACAGAAAAAAAATGTGAATCAGATTACATGTCTGCAAAAGGAGGTACCCTGTGCCCACAGTCTGTGAGATGATGTGACCCCCTATTACTGCATATAGTGACACTGTTTAACCCCCCAGTTCTGTATATAGTAAGTTAGTGACACAGTCTGTAATCTGCCAGTGAGATGGCTGGCCTGTCCCTACCCACCCAGTACTTTATAAAGTGACCACAGTAGTCAGTGACATGGTCCATCCCCCATACTGTATATAGTGGTACTGTATAGTGACACTGTTTACCCCCTGCTGTAGTAACAAGGTCTGTAATTTGCTGGTTCCACAAACATACACACATACATGCATAAATACACACACACTCACATAATATCAGTGCAGGCAGTGGTAGGTTAAAGTTTTTTATTTTAAAAAAAAATTATAAAAAAAAATATTAAAAAAAAAAAAATTTTAAGCTGGGCCCCCACCCTCAGGGGCCCAGTCGCACCTGCGACCTCTGCACCCCCTGTAGTTTCGCCCTTGCCTCTCTCCATTGCTTGGCTTTACTTACGTGAACTGCTGCTATTTGCTAACCACTACTATTGCTTGGTCACTACCTGGAGATTGTTTGCATCTTGAGACTGCTTTTCCTTTGAGACTTGCATTAACTCTGAACTTGTAACATAGTCCCCTTGTCTTTACATCAAATTAATGCCTCATTGTGAATTGTGCACATTCTCTTTTATATATATATATATATATATATATATATATATATATATATATATATATATATATATATATATATATATATATATATGTTTTTTCCAATGGCCATTGGTAACCAGGTTTTTATGATAGTCAGGTTTTAGCTTTTTTTGCTACTAATTTACTTGTTCTTAGGATGTTTAATATATCAGTATGATAAGGTAATAAATTGATAATTCTGTACTATGGCATTACTAGTATTTTTTACATGTTTATAGGAGAGGGGCTTATCCTTTCTGTGCCTGCAGGTTTGATATCCAGCTTTTTTGACTTAACATAATTCTTTATTTTTATGATTTGTGCTGGCATAGGGCATACTTTCTTCTATCTTATTCTGTCTGTCCTCTTCTTTAAATTTCTGATACCCATACAATATTAATTTTTATGCCCCCGTGCACCCCCTGATACATCTACTTATATATCAGAGGTCAATCAATACAATATTAAATTAGGTAGAGCTGGCAATTTGCTTTCCTTTCTATATATATATATATATATATATATATATATATATATATATACACACACACACACACACACACACATATATATATATATATATATATATATATATATATATAGATATATATATAGATATATATAGATATATATATATATATACACACACACATTTGAGCACATTTTGTTTTTAAAATAAAAACAGTTTAAATAACATTGTTCTTCACTTTTTAAATGCACAAACACACACACACACACATATATATATATATATATATATATATATATATATATACACAGAGCTTGACATTTCCCCTAATCCTAGACTAGTAAGAAATTAGAAAGAAGCAGATAGTGTAGACAATTTGAGTTTTCAAAACAGTATATATACATAGAATACAAATAACATTTTCTTCTGAGTAAAGAACAATGCTATTTAAACTATTTCTTATTTATTGCACCTTTGGGTTAGGGTTCAAGTGAAATCCAGAACATGGTTTGTAGCATGCTCCATAGAAGTCTATGGGGACAAGAACCTAGTGAGGCAGCACTACCTGACCTCCAGATGTTAGCGCGCCTGGGGCTTTTACTTTTATTGATTTAATATGTTTTCTAATCTAGGTAATACTGTCCATTAAAAGAAAATTGCTGTAGGCAAAGTAACATTGGCATGGGGGTTATGGGTAATTTATGCATCCACAAAATTTGAATGGTTTCAAAAGGATTTAAATGATTCTATCAAAATCAGATGATTAGATGGGACTATATGAACCTGTTCAAAAGCAGAAACATAGTAATTAAAATATTACAGAAAAACAATAACTTTTTTTTCCATTTTTACATAATCACTGTAAATGCATTTTTGAATAGGGTTGCTAGGACTCCAGTATTGAACTGGACACTACAGTATTTCCACCAGCTATCCAGTAAACATTTAAATGTCCAATTTTCATGTCTCCTTTTAATTCCTTTACATACATGGCACCAGAAAAAGGCAGAGAATAAGTAAGCACCATTAACATGGGTCTGTGTGTTACTGGAACTAAGGCAATAAATAAAATGTGCATTTTAGTGTTATTTACAGTCATATGGAGTCAAATTTGTGCTCTGTGTGTATTACTAGCAGCTGGGCATAAAATCACAGCTGTGTTCACTAATGAATTGCGAACAAATTATATAGTGGGAAGGGTTAGAATGAGATTAGGTTAAAAACTAAGGTAGACACCTTGCACCTCCCTTCCTGGTATTCCAGAAATTTTCTGGTGTGTGTTTTGTGTGTGTGTGTATATATATATATATATATATATATATATATATATATATATATATATATATATATATACACCGCTCTGGATAAAATTTAGAGACCACTGCTACAGAATTATCAGTTTCTCTGGTTTTACTATTTATAGGTATGTATTTGAGTAAAATGAACATATTTGTTTCTATACGACATGCTCTCCACCAGTGACATCAATGTTGAGTGACTTTATGCCACTCCTGGCACAAAAATTCAAGCAGCTCGGCTTTGTTTAATGGCTTGTGATCATCCATCTTCCTCTTGATCACATTCCAGAGGTTTTCAATGGAGTTCAGGTCTAGTAATTGGTCTGTCCATAACAAGATCTTGATTTGGTGATCCTCCATCCACACCTTGATTGACCTGGCTGTGTGGTGCAGAGAATTGTCCTGCTGGAAAAAAACAATCCTCAGAGTTGAGGATCATTGTCAGGGCAGAAGAAAGCAAATTTACTTCCAGGATAATCTTGTACGTGGCTTGATTAATGCATTCTTCACAAAGATAAATCTGCCCAATTCCAGCCTTGCTGAAGCACCCTCAGATCATCATAGATCCTCTACCAAATTTCACAGTGGGTGCAAGACACTGTGGCTTGTAGGCCTCTCTAGGTGTCCCTCTAACCATTAGGCATCCATGTGTTGGGCAAAGCTGAAAATTGGACTCATCAGAGAAAATGACCTGGAAATGGGCAGATTTATCTTTGTGAAGGACACATGAATCAAGCCACGTATAAGGTATTATACTTATATTTAAAAATACAAGTAGAAACTGATAGTAGTAGATGATGTCCCCCAACAGTAGCATCCTATACAGTTGGCAGCACCCAAAAACTGTATGGCCTAGAACCACCACTTGTTATTTCAAATATATGCTGATCTGTAAAAAAAAAAAAAAAAACATTATAGGTAAACTTTAGACACTACTTACTATTTCCTTTCTGTATTTATCATGTGATCTTGCTATAAAAAACAAACAAAAACAAAACTATTGATATACCAGGCATTCAAAAATTCAGCTTCAGAATTCATGAAGTAAAAAAAAACAAATGTTTCCATATTAGTTGCAATCATCTGAAAATGATAAACAAAACATTCCTTTAAGAAAACCAGAATGAACCGAATGCATGCTAGAAAAAAGTGTAGTTGATTTGTTTGCGAGGTTAAAACAATTATGCTAAAGACAGGAAAGGCTTAAAAAGAGTTTAAATTAACACTATTTAGTGATTGTCAGTTGATTGATTCAGGTGTCAGCCAATAAGTACAAAAGTTTCACTTTTGCTCTTAGTCAGTCCTGACCCCATTAAAAAAAATGGTGCTGCTACTTGCTTGTAGCAGTAGCACTAATTACTGATTTAACTTTATTTAAGTTTACACTGCTGTACAACTGCTTCTCTGCTGCCTTGAAGATGTTTTCAATAGAAAACAACAGTCACATGAATTTTTGTTAACCCCTTAACGACCGAGGACGTGCAGGGTACGTCCTCAAAAAAAAGGCAGTTAATGCCTGAGAACGTACCCTGCACGTCCTCGGTGTGGAAAGCAGCTGGAAGCGATCCTGCTCGCTTCCAGCTGCTTTCCGGTTATTGCAGTGATGCCTCGATATGGAGGCATCCTGCAATAACCCCCCTTGGCCATCCGATGCAGAGAGAGCCACTCTGTGGCCCTCTCTGCACCGGACATCGATGGCCGGTATCGTTGGTGGGTGGGAGCTTACGTGGGAGGCGGGTGGCGGCCATCGGTGCGCTATGTGGAGTGGAGGGGGGCGGGATCGGGGGGGGGCGGGAGCTACGGGGGCGCGCATGGGAGCGCGCGCGTGCACGGGGGTGGTGGGCGGGCGCGTGCACGGGGCGGGAGCGGGTGGGAACCGCTACACTACAGAAAAAAAAAAGTTAAAAAGTAAAAAAAAAAAAAACTTAAATGCAATCTAAGGGTTTTGGAAGGGGTTGGGGGTTGGTCTCGGTGGGGGGGGAAAGCTACACTACAGAAAAGGGAATTTAAAAAAAAAAAAGGCTCATTTTGTTACAAAACTGGGTACTGGCAGACAGCTGCCAGTACCCAAGATGGCGCCCATTATTGCAGAGGGGAAGGGTTAGAGAGCAGTATGGTGGGGGATCAGTGAGGTTGGGGTCTAAGGGGGGATCCTACACATCAGCATATGTAAATATGCTTTTTTTTTTTTTTTAAAAAGGGCCAAATACCTTTTATTTTAGTACTGGCAGAGTTTCTGCCAGTACTTAAGATGGCGGGGACAATTGTGGGGTGGGGGAGGGAAGAGAGCTGTTTGGGAGGGATCAGGGGGTCTGATGTTTCAGGTGGGAGGCTGAGCTCTACACTAAAGCTAAAATTAACCCTGCAAGCTCCCTACAAGCTACATAATTAACCCCTTCACTGCTAGCCATAATACACGTGTGATGCGCAGCGGCATTTAGAGGCCTTCTAATTACCAAAAAGCAATGCCAAAGCCATATATGTCTGCTATTTCTGAACAAAGGGGATCCCAGAGAAGCATTTACAACCATTTGTGCCATAATTGCAGAAGGTGTTTGTAAATAATTTCAGTGAGAAACCTAAAATTGAGAAAAAATTAACGTTTCTTTTAATTTGATCGCATTTAGCGGTGAAATGGTGGCATGAAATATACCAAAATTGGCCTAGATCAATACTTGGGGTTGTCTACTACACTACACTAAAGCTAAAACTACCCCAAAAAGCTCCCTACATGCTCCCTAATTAACCCCTTCACTGCTGGGCATAATACACGTGTGGTGCGCAGTGGCATTTAGCGGCCTTCTAATTACCAAAAAGCAACACCAAAGTCATATATGTCTGCTATTTCTGAACAAAGGGGATCCCAGAGAAGAATTTACAACCATTTATGCCATAATTGCACAAGCTGTTTGTAAATAATTTAAGTTAGAAACCAAAAGTTTGTGAAAAAATTTGTGAAAAGTGAACAATTTTTTCTATTTGATTGCATTTGGCGGTGAAATGGTGGCATGAAATATACCAAAATGGGCCTAGATCAATACTTTGGGTTGTCTACTAAAAAAAAATATATACATGTCAATGGATATTCAGAGATTCCTGAAAGATATCAGTGCTCTAATGTAACTATCGCTAATTTTGAAAAGAAATGGTTTGGAAATAGCAAAGTGCTACTTGTATTTATGGCCCTATAGTTTACAAAAAAAGCAAAGAACATGTAAACATTGGGTATTTCTAAACTCAGGACAAAATTTAGAAACTATTTAGCATGGGTGTTTTTTGGTGGTTGTAGATGTGTAACAGATTTTGGGGGTCAAAGTTAGAAAAAGTGTGTTTTTTTCCATTTTTTCCTCATATTTTATAAATTTTTTTATAGTAAATTATAAGATATGATGAAAATAATGGTATCTTTAGAAAGTCCATTTAATGGCGAGAAAAACGGTATATAATATGTGTGGGTACAGTAAATGAGTAAGAGGAAAATTACAGCTAAACACAAACACCTCAAAAATGTAAAAATAGCCTTGGTCCCAAACGGACAGAAAATGGAAAAGTGATGTGGTCATTAAGGGGTTAACATACAAATTCTGAATGTCTCCCTTAATGAATATCAGAGAAAACAAAACCATTTTGTTTTGTGACGATTGAATCATATGAAACATTTTTTTTGTCTGTATACATGACTAGTTTTTTATAATGGTCACATTGCTAAATGTCTCTTTATTGTCAATTTACACTTGGCGTTCACTACATTTTGTAAATTGTGGCACCATTGGCAACATTAAGTAGCTTGCGAAACAATTGACTAATTAAACATACATTATTCAAGGCAAAAACAATTGCTCTATACTACATGATATTGGATGTGTAAGAAGATAAAACACATTTATTCAAATGGAAAGCATCAGACAGTACCAGTATCACAAAATCCTGTACTAGTAAGTACCTGCGCAATGTATGTACTGACACATTAATTTCAAAAGAATCTTACATATTGACAGCACTTACAGGTCAAACAACTATTTTTAGTGAATATGAAGGTGTAGACAAGATGCAAGGTCGTAAAGAACATCTCACCTGTCCACAGTAAACACAGTTTTAAATATGTTAAAACCGTATTAATCTGGCAAATGTTCTTTCATCAGATTTAATATAGCCCTTTGTATTTATGTTTGGATCCTATACAAGCATACAGAATATTTACATTAGATATGCATCCCATTAGTGTTAGTATTGAAAAATATCACTTTTTGTTTATCTACTGTATAATATCATATACAAGATCATTAGGAGTAAGAACTTTCACTTAACTACAAGCTCCAGTTTAATACTTTAGACATTCCTCACAAACATGATTGCCACAACAGAGTAAGATAAATTATAAATGGAAAACATCCATACATAATCAAGTCATTTTTCCAAACTGACATTACAAAGAGCCCCCTGGGTGAGATCAAAGCTTGTGTACATTTTAACCAATCGATTAATGTGTAAATCATCTCTAAAGCTACCAGGTAACTAAATGGAAACATCTCTTACAGTGGCGAAACAACAGGAAGTGCACATAACCTTGGTAAAGCACTACAGAGTATGTCTAGATGAAAAGTACGAAGTGGCAGAGATATGGCTTCTTAAGGATATGGAGTTCATTGATGGGAAAGAAGCTGAAACAGTAAGTTTTGAAAATTATTTTGTCTAAATAAACATAATAAAAATAATGGAGAGAACTATTTTTTTTTAACTTAATTTATATGTTCCATATTTATGGTAGTATCATTGTGTTTCATTGAGTAGCTTTAGACAATTCTTAGACTTTTTGTATTTCACTACTATAATTGGAATCTATCTGGGTGATTGACAAACAGAGAGTATCTGAAAAGTTACAGAATAATGCCTTTACTTTTACAGAAATAAGCAATTTGAATGCAGGAGCACGCATAACATCAGTCAGGGGTCAGACGGATGCATATATTGCTATTTTAATTACATCACAGTCAGCGGTCAAGCAGGTGTATTTATTGCTATTTTAATTATGTGATATTTTTTATCATTCAAAGTTTCAATTCCCCATTCATACAATTCGGCATTAGTGTAAATACAACTAATAATTATCGAGACTGATCTCTGTCATTTGACAAGCTTTTCTAAAGGACTGGAATATACTCCTGTGTTCATTTTTCTTCCACTCCTTAAAGTTTCAGTTTTCTATACAGGTAGCCCTCAACTTGCAACAGTTCTTTTAGAAAGATTTACAATATCAATACAGCATAGACAGTGTAAACCAAAAGGGTGACAAATAACATAATGTACTTTATATAAACTCTCTTTGAAAGGGTAAATTACAAGTAATAAATTATTAACTGAAAATGAGTGAGAGACTATTAAGGCAATTAATTGACATGAACTGGAAATACATGAATTGAAGAGACTGTTGACATAAAGGGGCCGATTTACTAAGGTGCGGACGGGCATGATACGATGCAGTGTATCATATCCGCCGTACATCGATAAATGCAGACAGCATATGCTGTCTGCATTTATCATTGCACAAGCAGTTCTGGTGAACTGCTTGTGCAATACTGCCTCCTGGAGATTCACGACCAATCGGCCGCTACCAGGCAGTGTCAATCAGCCCGATCGCATAGGATTGGGCGGTTTAAAGACCACAGCCTCAGAGGCAGCGGACAAGTTATGGAGCCGCGGTCTTTAGTTTCCGGCGAGCCTAAAGGGGCATCAAGCTCCATTCAGGGCTTGATAATTCGGCCACATAGACTTAGATTACAAGTGCAGCACAACTAATAACGATCAGCGCATTATTTTATCCTCGGCCAAACACAATCAATAATGCCTGATAAGGTATTTTAAATGTTGGTTAAAATGTTTAACCAGAACATTTTCATCGCACCTGATAAAATTTATAACTTGCCCTATACTTTTAATGAATCGAGCAAAACTGTAGCAGCAAGCTCATTGTAATCCTATTACAAGTCGTTATGGTTCATCTATTCTTATTTAAAGGGACAGTCTACTCCAGAATTTGTATAGTTAAAAAGAGATAATCCTTTAATACTTATTCCCCAGTTTTGTATAACTAACATTGTTATATTAATACATTTTTACCTCTGTGATTACCTTTTAATGTGCTTTGTTTCTTTTGGTATTCTTTGTTGAAAGCTAAACCTAGTTGGGCTCATATTTTCTAAAATATGTCTGTTACAAAAACTGAATAAAGGGGGAAAGTCTGCAAAGCTTTCAACAAAGAATACCAAGAGAACAAAGCACATTTGATGATAAAAGTAAATTGGAAAGTTGTTTAAAATTACATGCCCTATATGACCCTTTAATCCATTTAAAAACCTGGTATTAACTTTTGTCACTTGCTATTGTGTATTTATATAAACCTTAAAATGCTATAGAAATAAATAAAAAAAACTCCACTACCTGAATGAGATTCTATGTTCATAAGGCTTTTCACATTTGCATTATTCCACATGAATGACTTTAGTATAAATCTATTACTTGTGGGAAATTACTCATCTGCACTGTCATGAGTAATGTATCATGCCTAGCTCAGCACACACTAACGCCTGTGCAATAAATATTAACCATGCACTTAAATTGGTAGCGAACAAATGCAAGCAGAATTGAAGCTTAATATATTGCAACGCTCCATATTCCTTAATGTAAAGATGTTAGTAACATTCATGATGTAGCGAGTGAGTGACGCTGCTAAATATGTTTCATAACATTTTTTGGGTGGGAGTGAAATAAATAGTATATATTTATAGAGACCTGTCCAAATAGATTTACTATGAAATTATGATGACAATATCCAAATTCAGTTGGAAGTGCTTTTATTCCCTAGAATAGCTACAATATCTTTTGTTGCCACTATCTGGAATAATAATACAAAGAAAAATGTTATTATTCCTATTTAACAGTTAATTGTAGCTGTATTTACATTGTTGCTGATAATCCGCAGTTGTAAAGTGCTAATAATTTTGGGTTAATTAAATCCTGCATCGTCTACCCAGTTTACATACGTTTGCATTTGTTTTTACCAGCTTGCAAAAACTTTTTACTTTTTAACTCTGTGATAACCTGGTATCTAAGCCTCTGCAGACTGACCCCTTATTTTAGTGCTATTTGCAGAATTGCATTCTAGCTAACTAGTGCTGACTCATAAATGACTCCATGGGAGTGAGCACAATGCTATCTCTATGGCACACATGAACTAGCAGTGTGTGATGTGAAAAGTGTTAAAAATGCTCTGAGATAAAGGCAGCCTGCAGGGGCATAGAAACTGACAGATATTTAGAGGTTTAAAGGTTATAAAGTATATTAATATAAGAAAGTTGGTTGTGCAAAGCTGGGGACAAGGGCGGACCAATTCCTGGTGCAAGTGGTATGACTGCACCGGGGCCCAAGCTAGGGAGGGGGCCCACACAGTCTAAACAAAAAAAAAAACAACAGCTTAGAGACTCAAAAAAAAAAAAAAAAAGTTTTTTTTATAAAGTGTCTTTTTTAAAATTAATATTATTCCTTGACCAGACTAGGCTTAAAGGGACACTGAATCCATGATTCAGATAGAGCATGCAATTTTAAGCAACTTTCTAATTTACTCCTATTATCAATTTTTCTTTGTTCTCTTGCTATCTTTATTTGAAAAAAAGGCATATAAGCTTTTTTTTTTTGGTTCAGAACTTTGGACCGCACTTTTTTATTGGTGGATGAATTTATCCACCAATCAGCAAGGACAACCCAGGTTGTTCACCAAAAATGGGCCAGTATCTAAACTTACATTCTTGCATTTCAAATAAAGATGCCAAGAGAATGAAGAAAATTTGACAATAGGAGTAAATTAGAAAGTTGCTTAAAATTTCATGCTCTATCTGAATCACAAAAGAAAAAAATTGGGTTCAGTGTCCCTTTAATGTTTTTGCAGGAGGCCAAGGACACAACAGAATGGCATCAGGAAAGGCAAGGCAGAGAGGTTACAGTGGGTCACGGTGCCAGTCTGTCACCACTACGTTTTACGGTACACATTTGATTGGCTTTGGCTGGCTCACAGGGGGGCTTGTTGTCAAGAGCAGAGCTTAGCCTTCCCAAACTGTTGCTGGGTTGAGCCGACATCCCGTGACATCGGCTCGGCAACAGTCCTTCAACGCTAAGCTCTGCTCTTGACAAGTCCCCCTGTGAGCCAGTCAAAGCCAATCAAATGTGTACCGCAAAACGCCACGTAACGTCGGCTTGGCCCAGCAACAGTCTGGGAAGGCTAAGTTCTAATCTTGACAACAAGCTCCCCTGTAAGCCTCAGCCACCCAAAGCTAATCAAATGTGTGCCTTAACGTCACTTGATTTTGGCCGGCACCAGTCAGTGAAGACTTAGACTGCAGTCTCTTTTTAACATCAGGGCCCCCTGTAACTGTAAGCCAGCTGCCAGCATAAGTCAAATGTGCCACTTTGGGAAGTCTCCTAGCCAGGTTATCTGCTCTCTCCTGGTGTGAACTGAAGATAAATATTAACAGGAGAAGAAAAGTTAACATCAGGAGAGAGCAGTTAACCTGGCTAGGAGTCCACTCAAATTCTAGTCTGACATGATTTAATCAAAGAAGTTCAATGACTAAATGTGTATTAGGGACAAAAAAAAATTCTTGTACCAGGTCCCTTTGTTCATTAGGTCCACCACTGGCTGGGGACTAGGTAGTAAAGGCGTTATCTTTCTTTTTAAACAATAAAAATGTTGGAAGACTGTCCCTTTAAGAGCAAATTGGACATTCCCCCCTTTGTTTCAGTTACACAATGCATGATTGCTTTTGTATAGTCTGTAGGTAGAGGGCAAAACTGATAATTATACATGTATTTATTTGTATTTAATATACATATATACGTGATCTATAGAACCTTATTTTATTCTTTATATCATACTCACATTTTCAGGTGTGTAATGAAAAGCAGTTTCTCTCAGCAATTGCTTTGTTGTGATCGAGAGTTAGAAGGATATGAAAAGTGTTCCCTTTAAAGCAGAGGAATGTTAAGCATTAAACAGGAAATATTGATGCTTTACGGGCTAACTATGTAAACGTACCCTCAGTTTTTTGTTGGTTAAAGGAAAAGTATAATTAGAATATTGCATTAATCATAATTATTAAATTTGCTACTTTTCACTAATTTGTATGTTTTCTCCTTCATGAAGTTCCTTATATTTCATAGCTTTACTGCACTGACAGGCTTGCCAACAAGACTGGGATTTAGAGGTCAGGTGGGTTAAATGTTGCACTAACATATGCCTCATTGCTAATAGTAGTAAAATTCAGGGCTGCACTTTCCATTAGGCAAAGGAGGCTAAACTGCAAGGTCACCTCTTGGAAGCACATACCACTTTTAAATCATGCTGCAGGATGTCCTTACAGCCACAGCAACAACAAAAAAAGTCTTCAGTATGTCGGTATTGCCTAGAAATCAGGATCCTTAACTCTGCAATCTGATTGGCTCCAATGTGTTCTATTTATTGTATACAGGGAGTAATAATCCTCATTTGCGTTGATAAAAATGAGTGACAGTCAAATTAACTATAGCTCCAAGATTCCATGGATTTTTTTTAATAGGATACTGAGGTGAGCCACTCAGGTACTAGGTATTAGTCAGATTCTGCAAGCAGAGCATGGAAACATCAAATGATCCAAAAGTAAGCTTGTACATGCTTCTGATTCCCAGTAAAGCCCATCTCTGCCATTTGATATAACATTTGCTATGGCATACCAACAAAAAGGGCACGCTGATAGTGTGGGAGGCGATAAACAGTATCGATTGGCCACGCTAACATTAATGCACAACTTATTTCAAGACCATAGTAACACTGATTTACCAGAGAATAGTTAGTGCGACCAACATTGCTCTAGCGCTACCTATACTTTCAATGGATATCGCAACCCTGTTAAATATTAAAAGTTGAAAGTTGTAGGTTGCGCGACTTGAGACCTGAAGTAAAGTGTAAGGGTTAAAAGAAAATCACAAAGCATATCCAAAACATATTAAAATAAACCATTTTAATAAAAAAAAATATATAATATTGACAAAAAGTTTTTGAAATTATATACATCTATATACTGTATATATATATATATATATATATATATATATATATATACGTGTGTAGTTATGTTATTATATGATTATATGTGTAAATATGTATGTGCACACATACATACATATATACAGTATATATATATATATATATATATATACTCTAGTTTTGGGATCCAAGCACTGTATGCTGAATTGCCTGGGTGCTCTCTATGGTAGATAGGCAGAAACTTTCATGTAGAGAAAAGGCACGCACAGGGCTTAGTTTACATATATTTTATTAATAGTTCATTAATTCAGTCAGTCAACGTTTTAGTCCTCGCAGGGACCTTTGACAAGACTGTTCTATGTGAAAAAATGCAAACAAATAAAAGAAAAAAACAATTAGTTCCACTTAAGTGTAAAACACACCACTAAGCAAGGCTAGCTAACAAAAACATATTTTTTGAAAAATAAACAAAGTAAAGATTAACAATGAAAGAAAAATAGAAAATAAACAGAGAAAATAATTGATTCCCAAATAATACTTAAAAGCATAGTAAATGTAGTCTCATGAGCTATGCATAGGAAACCCCACTTGCGCTAGTAAAGTATATATATATATATATATACTAAGGTCCAAAGCCCTACAAGCACCGGTTGAACATTAGCATGCATTTATAATTAGCAAAAGACATTTCAGTTCATGTATACAGAAGCAATAGAGTATGCAGATCAACCAAGATGAAACCAAGAACAAGGTCATAGGATTCTGCGCGTGGATAGTGCACTTTATATACTTCTAGTACCTAAGTACTCATCATAAAGTGAACCAATGCACAACTAGATGCTGATAGAATGCATCACTAAATCTAGCTAAACAGGAGGGGACAGGAACATAGCGCTTAATAAGTAACTTCTGAAAGCAATTTGAGAAAAGAAAAAGAAAAAAAAGAAAAATTCAAAGAAATCAAACAAATGGAACTATAGATTCAATACAAGTTAAACTATTTAAAATCAGACTCCTTTCCTCACTAGGGGATGTTCACACATTCTCTCTCGATATATTCACACTGGTATAAGTACATGCATATCCATTAGGTGTAAATCTGCTGTTTCACACAATATCATACATTTATTTGCTGTACTCAGCATGTAGAAAACCCAATGCGTTTAAGAGTGGCACTTTGTGATATGTGTACCTGAATATCATGTCTTGTGTATGATTACAGGGCCCCAGTAAGTTTATGGGAGCTGTGGCTCCAGAGGTTATCTTATAAGGCCAAAATATCAGGAACCCATGTGCCCAAAGTCAGGGTGACAATCGGACCAGCTGTCCGCATGTTTTAATGGGTCATGCACAAGACTACATCCTTTCTTTTAGACTCCAAATCTCTGATCACAACATTGAACTCCACTCCAAGCATCAACCAGGATAGCTTCTTTGTGACCCTTGACGTCAGCAGCCTATACACCATTATTCCACACAATATAGGCATTGAGGCAACTAAAGAATTTCTCACGAAAGACACCATGTACTGCGGCCCTCCAATAGAATTCCTTCTGGACCTTATACACCTATGCTTGACTCATAACTATTTCAAGTTTAAAAATAAATATTATCTACAACAAATGGGCACCGCAATGGGCTCGAACATGGCACCAGCCTATGCCAATCTATTTATGGCCTGACTTGAGGAACAGTACATATACTCAAGCAACATGGATAACATTAACATTTACCGCAGATACATAGATGACATCTTCCTCATCTGGAATGGAAATGAAGAGGAATTATTACAATGCTTCAACAGAATTGACAATGTACTGCCATATGTCAAATTTAAGATGGAACACAGTAAACATACCATCCATTTCCTAGACATTGAGATATACAAAGATTTGACCAACCCGGAGATCAGAATTGGTACAACCCTCTACTCTAAGCCAACAGACCGGAATTCTCTACTGACGGCCAACTCATTCCATCTACCAGCACTTAAGAAAGGAATCATCAGATCCCAAATGATGAGAGTGATCCGCAACAATAGCAACAAAAACAATAAAGAAATACAACTAGAAGCTATGAGCCTGAAATTTATACAAAGAGGATATAAACAAACTGAAGTTGAACAAGTCATGAAGGATACCTGGAGTCTGACACAAACTGATCTCCTCAACAGAAGAACTGGAAAGAAAATGAAAGAAGAACGCATGAACATGATGGTTACATTTAACCCCAGCAGCAGATCCATCCGACAAACCATAGTGAAGAATTGGTTCATTTTGAACCAAGATCTAACCCTTCCCTTCTACAACCAGCCGCCGCCAAGAATGGTGTACAATAGAACCAATAATCTTCATGATGTACTAGTCAAAACAACCTTTGAGCTGGATATGATACGAAAAGGATGGCTACCAACACCCAAGAAAGGCTGTTATAGCTGTGGGAATTGCATCACATGTAATTCTTTTATAACAGGTGCAAAGTTTCACCACCCACATAACGGAAAGACCATACAGATACAACACAGACTAACCTGCCCAACAGAATTTGTGGTCTACCTAATCATCTGTCCATGTGGCCTATACTATGTAGGTAAGACGAGCACGTCCTTCCGTGAACGACTAGCAAATCATCGCAGTGCAATTAGGAAGGCCATCAAAGACAAAAAGAGTGACCAACCTGTGGCACGCCACTTTATGCAACAGGGACACCCAGTAGCCATGTTAAGAACAATTCTCATTGACTGAATACCACCACTAAGAAGAGGTGGTGACAGAAACCTTGAACTACTAAAAAGGGAAGCAAGGTGGATTCACCGATTGGAAACACTACTACCCAAGTGACTGAACACCAGCATTGACTATGCTCTGTTTTACTAATGTAATGTATATTGCACTAACATACTATCTGTGTACCTCTGAATTCCTAACTATTGTTACACTACCTGGACCTAAGAGGGTTCCCACAACATTATGAACCTCTTGTTTCCCATATGGAACAATGTAATGTATATTGCACTAACATATTATCTGTGTAACTCTGTATTCCTAACTATTGCTATACTACCTGGACCTGAATGGGTTCCCACAACATTATGAACCTCTTGTTTCCCATATGGAACAACAGTCGCTCCCTCTGGGCCATATACCACTCTTGCATTCCCTATTATACCTAATGCTAACTTGTAACTCAAACCAATAGTACCTGTAACATAGTGTGTCACACACAACAGCCAGACACCTACAACATTATGCATACTTGCTCTTGTGATGCCTCTATACACATTCACATAGCACCTACAGTACACATTTCACAGACTCCCTCCCCACCCTGTTCATACACATCTTCTGATTGCCCCTGCTTTGTGTAACATTTATCACAATAACCTTGATGATATACCCCTGCTAGCATTATCTCTGGGTAACATAGAACACATCACCTATTAGGGACAAATCACTTTGATGCAGAGATATTTGCAATTCTAAACTGCATCTATGCATACCTACACTCCTCGTTATGCTTTCTCTTGGGGTTTGACTTTATCCCTTATGACAATTTTTCAAACACATTGCTACATTTTTTACACCTATGATAACCAGTGTAATATCTTGGAAACATTCGCCTTCGTAATAGCCTGTAGTATCGTAATTCTAAACTGCGATACAGTTAAGATTGGTTACAACTGTAACCATGACAACCTCAACTACAGGACTCAATCGCCCGACCTATGACGTCATATACGTCGGCACCTACCCGGTACTTAAGAGCGGCGCAGACCACAATCTGCTCACCGCTGAAAGCTACACACAACCTCTAACGGAGGTAAGTTAACCCACATGCGTGACCACCTGGTCACTCCACACGTACAAACTTGCGCATGACCCATTAAAACATGCGGACAGCTGGTCTGATAGTCACCCTGACTTTGGGCACATGGGTTCCTGATATTTGGGCCTTACAAGATAACCTCTGGAGCCACAGCTCCCATAAACTTCCCAGGGCCCTGTAATGATACACAAGACATGATATACAGGTACACATATCACAAAGTGCCACTCTTAAACGCATTGGGTTTTCTACATGCTGAGTACAGCAAATAAATGTATGATATTGTCTGAAACAGCAGATTTACACCTAATGGATATGCATATACTTATACCAGTGTGAATATATTGAGAAAGAATGTGTGAACATCCCCTAGTGAGGATAGGAGTCTGATTTTAAATAGTTTAACTTGTATTGAATCTATAGGTCCGTTTGTTTGATTCCTTTGAATTTTTCTTTTTTTTCTTTTTCTTTTCTCAAATTGCTTTCAGAAGTTACTTATTAAGCGCTATGTTCCTGTCCCCTCCTGTTTAGCTAGATTTAGTGATGCATTCTATCAGCATCTAGTTGTGCATTGGTTCACTTTATGATGAGTACTTAGGTACTAGTAGTATATAAAGTGCACTATCCAAGCGCAGAGTCCTATGACCTTGTTCTTGGTTTCATCTTGGTTGATCTGCATACTCTATTGCTTCTGTATACATGAACTGAAATGTCTTTTGCTAATTATAATTGCATGCTCATATTCAACCGGTGCTTGTAGCCTTTGGACCTTAGTATATATATACTTTACTAGCGCAAGTGGGGTTTCCTATGCATAGCTCATGAGACTACATTTACCATGCTTTTAAGTATTATCTGGGAATCAATTATTTTCTCTGGTTATTTTCTATTTTTCTTTCATTGTTAATATTTACTTGTGTTTTCTTTTATTTGTTTGCATTTTTTCACATAGAACAATCTTGACAAAGGTCCATGCGAGGACCGAAACGTTGACTGACTGAATTAATGAACTATTAATAAAAGCTATGTTAACTAAGCCCTGTGTGTGCCTCTTCTCTACATGAAAGTTTCTATATATATATATATATATATATATATATATATACACACGTTTGTGCCCTTCCCATGCAATATCAGTTGTAATATGTTTTCATAGAAATTTTTGAAATTCCTGTGTTCTTTACAGTGGCGGCTGGTGAAGTTTTAGAATGGGGGTGCACAAGACCCTGCCCCTTTTAGAAAGCCACGCCCCTTTGAAAAACATGACCCTTTTTAAAAACCACGCCTCTTTTAACAAGCCACACCCATTTTTAAAAGCCACACCCCTTTGCAACAGTCTGCAGCTGTTAGAAAATATACAACTCAACTTGAAGTAATAGTTTAATATTTTGGCAGTTGTTATCTAATATTATATATATAACTTGTAGGTAGGTAGCTCTGTAGCTGTTATAAAATATACAACTCAACTTGAAGTAATAGTTTAATATTTTGGCGGTTTTTATGTAATATATAACTTGTAGGTAGCATGTAGGTAGCTCTGCAGCTGTTAGAAAATATACAACTCAACTTGAAGTAATAGTTTAATATTTTGGCGGTTGTTATCTAATATTATATATATAACTTGTAGGTAGGTAGCTCTGCAGCTGTTATAAAATATACAACTCAACTTGAAGTAATAGTTTAATATTTTGGCGGTTGTTATCTAATATTATATATATAACTTGTAGGTAGGTAGCTCTGCAGCTGTTATAAAATATACAACTCAACTTGAAGTAATAGTTTAATATTTTGGCGGTTGCTATCTAATATTATATATATAACTTGTAGGTAGGTCGCTCTGCAGCTGTTAGAAAATATACAACTCAACTTGAAGTAATAGTTTAAATAGTTTGGCGGTTGTTATCTAATATATAACTTGTAGGTAGGTAGCTCTGCTGCTCTGCAGCTATTAGAAAATATCAACTAGAAGTTGAACTAAATTGTTAAAGAACTCCCTAAAAGTCCAGTATACTCCTAAACTTGCTAATCTCAGACTCAGACTATGTCTGTTGTTTAAATTACAAGTAGAAAAATAAATTTATTTTTTAACACTAGTTCAAGTTCAAGACTCAACTCAAGTTACTCTATATCAAAAGCAATCTCAGACTCAGACTGTATCTGTTGTTTAAATTACAAGTAGAAAAATGAATTTATTTATTTATTAACACTAGTTCAAGTTCAAGACTCAACTCAAGTTACTCTATATAAAAAGCAATCTCAGACTCAGACTGTATGTGTTGTTTAAATAACAAGTAGAAAAATAAAAATTTTTTTTTTTAAACACTAGTTCAAGTTCAAGACTCAACTCAAGTTACTCTATATAAAAAGCAATCTCAGACTCAGACTGTATTTGTTGTTTAAATTACAAGTAGAAAAAAAAAAGATTTTTTTTTAACACTAGTAGTTCAAGACTCAACTCACTCAGTTACTCTATATAAAAAACTGCAGGCCTGCAGCAAAAATCATTAAAATATCTGCCCACAAACTGTCAAACAACTTACTGAACTAATATAATATAGTATTATAAAATTTAATTAGTAACTATGTTCTACTAGATAGATAATAGAATACTAGTAGTTAGTGACTGAGAATCTAAAGTTAAGTTCTAAACTCTATTGCTAAGCTAAGCTAAGCTAAATGTAATAATGGCTAACTCTAACTAACTCACTCACTGTCTATTATTAGCCTAAGGCTATTTGCACACTGCAGCAGCAAATATGACTGTGTTGATGGCTGCCAGCAGGCAGCAAAACAAAATCATTTTTTGCAGTTAACAGATTTTTGCACAACAGAGCTGAATCTAAAGTTAAGTTCTAAACTCTATTGCTAAGCTAAGCTAAATGTAATAATGGCTAACTGAACTCTAACTCACTCACTGTCTATATTAGCCTATATTTATTAATTAGCCTAAGGAGCCCTAAGGCTATTTGCACACTGCAGCTCAGGCTCAGCAGCAGCAAATATGACTGTGTTGACTGTTGATGGCTGCCAGCAGGCAGCAAAACAAATTCGTTTTTTGCTAACAGATTTTTGCACAACAGAGCTATGCAAAACCCCTCCTCTCAGCTCAACGGCTATCTCCACAAAGATTTTCGCGCTGTTGAGCCGGGAGGAGCCTCGTGGGGACCATCACGTGAGCCAGGGAGCCCTCTCAGCCTATCACACAGTCCGGATCGAGAGGCTGGGGGAGGAGACAGAGCACAGGCTGAACGACCGCACAGTTCAGCCTGTGCGATTTAGCCTCTATCGGCATGAAGCTGGGGAGGAGCTACGCCTGCACAGTGAATGCATTGCGATCACTGTGCAGGCATATAGAGCTCCTTACCGCACGTGTGAGTGGGGGGTGGAGACTGGAGCCTGACTGTCAATCTATGACTCACAGACTCAGCCTCTCTCAGCCCCCTCAGGCAGCAGTGCGACGAGCGCCATGGTGCTGTGGTGTGTGTGACGACACAGACGTCAGCACACACTGAAGTGTCCACCCGTTCCTAGCTCCTGCCTCCTGCCTAATAAACTCAAATGTACCTGGTACCAAAATGAAAATATCTGATGTGATAGCATTGCAAGCAGCTTAAGCTGGCAGCCTGGCATCATGATCATGATACTGATAGCATACACTGCACACTGCACAATAAATATAATAAATACAATATAAAATAATATACATAAAAAATAAAAAATAAAATTTTTCATATTTTTTTTTTCCTGCTCATTTTTTTTTTCCTGCTCATTTTTTTCCCCTCCTCTGCCCCCTGGGGGTTCACGTGCGACAGTGCACATATGGAGGAGCCTCCACTGGTTCTTTACTAAAAATTTTCTTTTTATTTTTAAATATATATTTCTAAAAATATCTGTGTATATATATATATATATATATATATATTTATATATACTGTAGCTATATAGATATATATACAGTATATCATCTAAAAATATATGCAGTTGATCTAGCGCAGTTTTTTAGCGTGCCCCATATAAGTCTATGGGAAGTAGGGGTTCGTGTGGCTGCGATATCCTAAATCCTGCAGTCAGTGCACATTGTTCGCTCACAAGCTTTGTACTTTCAACTTATAATACCCACGCCACTTGTAATTTGGGCCAAAATGTTTTAATTTGTTAAAATTTGAATATAGTATTTTAAGTACTGATAGTAGTAAACATTTAAAATATTTACTTTGCTAGAATATTTTTTATACTAAGAAATATAACTATTACACTTAATAAGAATAATTTAGGGGGGCTGATAAATTATACATACAAATACATTTTACAAAACATTTGTTTTTTTTTAGCTTTGTTCTGGACTTTAAGGTTGTACAATGTTTTATAAAAATAGACTCTATGCAGCTGAATGTGGGAAAGGTTTTACAGCTCAGTTTAGGCAGAGGGTGGTATCTAAGTTGAAAATTTCAAAATAAGTTATTTCATGAAAGATCCATGGTACCTTTTTAAAAATTTGAAGAGACATAAGAAAGCATTTATTTTTTTCTATAAATCCATAATATATATAAATAAATAAAGCTCAATTACTTATATATAGTATGGATTGATAAGAAAAAAATAAATCCATACTACAATCATAGCCAATGAAACCAAGCAGTATGGTGCTAGTCTAAAGGCAGAGGCCTCTAGTTATCAAAGTCTGGCGGACCTGATCCGACAGTGCGGATCAGGTCCGCCAGACTTCGCTGAATACGGCAAGCAATACGCTTGCCGTATTCAGCATTGCGCCAGCAGCTCACAAGAGATGCTGTTGCAATGCCGCCTCCTGCAGACTCGCGGCCAATGGGCCGCCAACAGGGGGTGTCAATCAACCCGATCGTACTCGATCGGGTTGATTTCCGGCAATGTGTGTCCGCCTGCTCAGAGCAGGCGGACAGGTTATGGAGCAGCGGTCTTTGTGACCGCTGCTTCATAACTGCTGTTTCTGGCGAGTCTGATGACTCGTCAGAAACAGGGGCTATCAAGCTCCATACGGAGCTTGATACATATGCCCCATAGTGACAGCATTTGAGTGCTCATGCCATACATTTGTCACCGCTCGTTTATTGTCATGATTATAGCATACATGCTGTTTCCTTTTTTAGAAAAATAAATCTGTGCTATCAATTATAAGTCTCTTGTAGACCACTTAGCGTTTTTACTTGAAAAAAAAATAATGTCCAGTAAATAACATTCTTTATTTCATCCTGTAGGACAACTCACATTTTGATATGATGTTCGAGGAGGTTTGCAATGTGGAAGCTTACAGCTGCGCTTCGAAATACGCCTTTGCTCGAAGTGTAATCAAACTAAATACACTCTACACCAAAAGGGACATTAAAGTGCTTAACTTTGACTCTGCCTATATAGAAGATGGTGTGATCTGGGCTTCAAACAATGGAGACTGCTTGGTGTTAATGAGGATTTGCTTCTATGCTTCCAACCTCCTCTGCCTCTCCTTGTGCCCTATGCCTTAACACAAGTTCCATCAGAGGATGGCATCCCATCAGTCATGATTCAGGATATCTTGTAAGATTTTCTGTTAAACAGAATCATTTTTGCATAGCTGCTAAAGGCACCTCATCAGCAAATGTAATCATATTCTTTATATTAAAACAAATTAATAACTTGTTTTTATTTTAACAGGACTGATATGATGTGATAAACAATGTAATTTTGTTATGTAATTTCCTGGTTCTTTTAAATATTTTCACACCAGTAGCACTGTGTGCTAAATTTAATTAGAATACATTGTGTTTCCATTTTAAAAGCCTAGGGATTGTGGGACTGTTGGTTCCTATGTAAAGGCATAACATATTTTACATACAAAAAAGTAAACTGTTGAGAAATAATTTGAAAAAGTTTATCTTCAACCTTAATATACATGTAGCTGCTAATATAATTATAAGCGCAAAGGGAAATCTTGTAGGATTTCAGCTCAGCTCTCAAAAACTCACTGGCACGGAGAGATATCATGAGCTTACTTCCTCAAAGCTTATATTGTAATCAAAGTGTCTCTTCTTCATATAGAAAAAAAGTTCTCAGGTAAAAATTGAGTATTTACTTTAGAGTATTCCCCAAGAGAGAGCTTTAGAGAATCAAGCCTAGAGCAAGGACAGGTTCCTTAAAGTGATGGTAAATGATACCAACAGCAAACCATCAGAAATGATTAATCTTAATATCCCAAAGTAAACCACTATATAATTTCTTATTTTAAATATATTTATTAAAATATGTTTTTCAAGTTAACAATCACAATATAATTTCCACCACCCCCTATACCACTCTGTTATTCACTGTAGTGATGTGTAGAGCGATCCCAAATGCTGTATAGCCACACATGTAGAGCGCTTCATACACTTCCATAGCTAAAGTGCATGTGTAGTTTACATTAGAAACAGCCAGCTAGATTACAAATTATGGCGTTATAGCTGCTCGCTAATAACGTGTATGTTATTTTCATCGCTCACCTTTCATAGCGCTGCTATTACAGGTTTGCAAAAAGCAGGCTTGTGTGGGCGATATGGTGGCGTGGAGCTCCATGCTTCACCCAAATACAAGCGCTGCTTTGACGTGCTCGTGCACGATTTCCCCATAGACTTCAATGGGGAGAGCCGGCAAAAAAAGGTCTAACACCTGCAATCACGGAAATAAAAGCTCTGTAACGCAGCCCCATTGATGTCTATGGGGAAAGAAAAAGTTAAGTTTAAACCTAACACCCTAACATAAAAACCACGTCTAAACACCCCTAATCTACTGCCCCCAACATCGCCGCCACCTACATAATGTTATTAACCCTTAATCTGCTGCCCCTAACATCGCCGCCACCTACATAAAACTATTAAAGGGGCATTATACACTCAATTTTTCTTTGCATAAATGTTTTGTAGATGATCTATTTATATAGCCCATAAAGTTTTTTTTAAAAATAAATGTATAGTTTTGCTTATTTTTAAATAACATTGTTCTGATTTTCAGACTCCTAACCAAGCCCCAAAGTTTTATGTGAATACTGTCAGCTACCTTCTCCAGCTTGCTCCTGTTTGTGTAAAGGGTCTTTTCATATGTAAAAGAAGGGGGAGGGGGGAGTGTCTTATTTGACACTTGCAGTGGGCTTTCCAGCTGCCTTTTCTAAGTAAGTTTTTAAACAGTTTTATACTGGATTTTTATATCAGTATCTGTGCATCTTATTCTTTATAGTAGTGTCTATTACATGCAGTTATATGAAAATGAGTGTATACTGTCCCTTTAACCTCTAATCTGCCGCTCCCGATATCGCCACCATCTACATACAGTTATTAACCCCTAATCTGCTGCCCCTAACATCGCCGCCACCTAAATACACTTATTAACCCCTAATCTGCCGCTCTTAACATCGCCGCCACCTACATTACAGTTATTAACCCCTAATCTGCCGCCACTATACTAAAGTTATTAACCACTAAACCTCTGGCCTCCAACATCACTAACACTAAATAAATATATTAACCACTTAACCTAACCCTAACGTAACCCTAACCCAAAGCATAACCCTAACCCTAACAACCCCTAACTTAAATATAATTAAAATAAATCTAAATAAAACTTACAATTATTACCTAAATAATTCATTTTTAAAACTAAATACATACTTATCTGTAAAATAAAACCTAAGGTAGCTACAATATAACTAATAGTTATATTGGAGCTAGCTTAGGTTTTATTTTTATTTCACAGCTAAGTTTGTATTTATTTTAACTAGGTAGACTAGTTAGTAAATAGTTATTAACTATTTACTAGCTACCTAGTTAAACTAAATACAAAGTTACCTGTAAAATAAAACCTAACCTGCCTTACGCTAAAACCTAACATTACAATAAAATAAATTAAATTAATCAAATACATTTATCTAAATTACAACAAAAAAAACACTAAATTACACAAAATAAAAAACGAAATTATCAAAAATAAAAACGAATTACTCCTAATCTAATAGCCCTATCAAAATAAAGAGCCACCCAAAATAAAAAAAAAACTAGCCTACACTAAACTGCCAATGGCCCTTAAAAGGGCCTTTTGAGGGGCATTGCCACAAAGAAATCAGCTCTTTTACCTGTAAAAAAAAATACAAACAACCCCCCAACAGTAAAACCCACCACCCACACAACCAAACCCCCCAAATAAAAACCTATCTAAATAAACCTAAGTTAACCATTGCCCTGAAAATGGCATTTTGATGGGCATTGCCCTTAAAAGGGCATTTAGCTCTTTTACTGCCCAAACCCTAAGCTAAAAAAAAAACACCCAAAAAACCCTTAAAAAAGCCTAACACTAACCCCCGACGATCCACTTAAAGTTTTCAAAGACCGGACATCCATCCTCATCCAGGCAGCAGAAGTCTTCATCCAAGCGGGCAGAAGTCCTCATCGAAGCCGGCAGAAGTCTTCATCCAGACGGCATCTTCTATCTTTATCCAGACAGCATCTTCTATCTTCATCCATCCGGCGCGGAGCGGGTCCATCTTCAAGACATCCGGCGCGGAGCATCCTCTTCAGCCAATAGGAATTAAAGGGGAAAAAATCCTATTGGCTGTTGCAATCAGCCAATAGGATTGAGCTTGCATTCTATTGGCTATTCCAATCAGCCAATAGAATGCAAGCTCAATCCTATTGGCTGATTGGATCAGCCAATAGGATGAAAGCTCAATCCTATTGGCTGATTGCAACAGCCAATATGATTTTTTCCCCTTTAATTTCTATTGGCTGATAGAATTCTATCAGCTAATCGGAATGTAAGGGACGCTATCTTGGATGACGACCTTAAAGGGAAAATTCATTCTATATTGGCCATCGGATTCATTCTACATTGGCTCCGCACCAGATGTCTTAAAGATGGACCCGCTCCGCGCCAGATGGATGAAGATAGAAGATGCCGTCTGGATAAAGATAGAAGATGCCGTCTGGATGAAGACTTCTGCCGGCTTCAATGAGGACTTCTGCCCGCTTGGATGAAGACTTCTGCCGGCTTCAATGAGGACTTCAGCCCACTTAGATGAAGACTTCTGCCGGCTTCGATGAGGACTTCTGCCGATTGGATGAGGATGGATGTCCGGTCTTCGAAAACTGTAAGTGGATTGTCAGGGGTTAGTGTTTAGTTTTTTTAAGGGTTTATTGGGTGGGTTTTATTTTTAGATTAGGGTTTGGGCAATGTAAAAGCGTTAAATGCCCTTTTAACCCCTTAATGACCGGACCATTTTTCAATTTTCTTATCCTTAATGACAATGGCTATTTTTACATTTCTGCAGTGTTTGTGTTTAGCTGTAATTTTCCTCTTACTCATTTACTGTACCCACACATATTATATACCATTTTTCTCGCCATTAAATGGACTTTCTAAAGATACCATTATTTTCATCATATCTTATAATTTACTATAAAAAAAATATAAAATATGAGGAAAAAATTGAAAAAAACACACTTTTTCTAACTCTGACCCCTAAAATCTGTTACACATCTACAACCACCAAAAAACACCCATTCTAAATAGTTTCTAAATTTTGTCCCGAGTTTAGAAATACCCAATGTTTACATGTTTTTTGCTTTTTTTGCAAGTTATAGGGCAATAAGTACAAGTAGCACTTTGCTATTTCCAAACCACCTTTTTTCAAAATTAGCGCTAGTTGCATTGGAACACTGATATCTGTCAGGAATCCCTGAATATCCCTTGACATGTATATATTTCTTTTTAGAAGACATCCCAAAGTATTGATATAGGCCCATTTTGGTATATTTCATGCCACCATTTCACCGCCAAATGCGATCAAATAAAAATGATTGTTGACTTTTTCACCAATTTTTTCCCAACTTTAGGTTTCTTGCTGAATTTATTTACAAACATCTTGTGCAATTATGGTATAAATGGTGTTAAATACTTCTCTGGGATCCCCTTTGTTCAGAAATAGCAGACATATGGCTTTGGCGTTGCTTTTTTGTAATTAGAAGGCTGCTAAATGCCACTGCACACCACGCGTGTATTATGCCCAGCAGTGAAGGGGTTAATTAGGGAGCTTGTAGGGAGCTTTTAGATTTAATTTTAGCTTTATTGTAGTGTAGTAGACAACCCAAATTATTGATCTAGGCCCATTTTAGTATATTTCATGCCACCATTTCCCCGCCAAATACGATCAAATAAAAAAAAACTGTTACATTTTTCACAATTTTAGGTTTCTCACTGAAATTATTTACAAACAGCTTGTGCAATTATGGCACAAATGGTTGCAAATGCTTCTCTAGGATTCCCTTTGTTCAGAAATAGCAGACATATATGGCTTTGGTGTTGCTTTTTGGTAATAATAAGGCCGTTAAATGCTGCTGCGCACCACACTTGTAATATGCCCAGCAGTTAAGGGGTTAATTAGGTAGCTTGTAGGGTTAAATTTTAGCTTTAGTGTAGAGATCAGCCTCCCATCTGACAAATCCCACCCCCTGATCCCCCCTGACCCCCCTCAAACAGCTCTCTTCCCTCCCCCACCCCACAATTGTCCCCGCCATCTTAAGTACTGGCAGAAAGTCTGCCAGTACTGAAAAAAAAGCATTTTTTTGTTATTATTATTATTTTCTTCATACAGTCTGCAGTGATGGATCCCCCTTACCTTACAACCTCCCTGATCCCCCCCATACATCTCTCTAACCCTCCCCCCTACCTATTTGCCGCCATCTTGGGTACTGGCAGCTGTCTGCCAGTACCCAATTTGCCCCCAAAAATAGTTTTTTTTTACTTTTTTATTTAAAACATTAGTTTTCTGTAGTGTAGCTGGCCCCCCTCAATAATCTACATCCCTTCCCCTCCCAGAACCCTTACTTGACAACAGAGATCCCTTCCTTCAACTGCATCATCTTCTTTTTTAACAGGAGTGCGCGCGCACAAACACCCCCCGCCCCCCCCCCCCGCCGCAACCGCCGACAGTACAACATTTGAGCCGATCGGGCTAGAACTTAGAAAAAAAAAAAGCCAACGCAATTGAGAGGATTGCAGTGATGGCTCAATGTTGAGGCATCACTACAATCCCTTGTAAGCAGCTGGAAGCGATCATGATCGCTTCCAGCACTTCAAACAACAGAGGACGTACCAGGTACGTCAATTGTCATTAAGGGGAGCTTTTCCTATGACGTACCTGGTACGTCCTCTGTCATTAAGGGGTTAAGGGCAATCCCCATCCAAATGCCCTTTTCAGGGCAATGGTTAGCTTAGGTTTATTTAGAATTTTATTTGGGGGGTTTGGTTGTGTGGGTGGTGGGTTTTACTGTTGGGGGGTTGTTTGTATTTTTTTTATAGGTAAAAGAGCTGATTTCTTTGGGGCAATGTCCCACCAAAGGCTTTTTAATTGCCATTGGCAGTTTAGTGTAGGCTAGGTTTTTTTTTTATTTTGGGGGTCTTTCTTATTTTGATAGGGCTATTAGATTAGGAGTAATTCGTTTTTATTTTTGATCATTTCTTTTTTATTTTGTGTAATTTAGTGCTTATTGTTTTTGTAATTTAGATAAATGTATTTGATTAATTTAATTTATTTTATTGTAATGTTAGGTTTTAGCGTAAGTCAGGTTAGGTTTTATTTTACAGGTAACTTTGTATTTATTTTAACTAGGTAGCTAGTAAATAGTTAATAACTATTTAATAACTACCTAGTTAAAATAAATACAAATTTACCTATGAAATAAAAATAAAACCTAAGCTAGCTACAATGTAACTATTAATTATATTGTAGCTAGCTTAGGTTTTATTTTACAGGTGAGTAAGTATTTAGTTTTAAAAAGGAATTAGTTAGGTAATAATTGTAAGTTTTATTTAGATTTATTTGAATTATATTTAAGTTAGGGGGTGTTAGGGCTAGACTTAGGGTTACGTTAGGGTTATGCTTAGGGTTAGGGTTAGATTTAGGGGTTAATATATTTATGTAGTGATGTGGGAGGCCAGAGGTTTAGGGGTTAATAATTTATTTTAGTATATTTTGTTGTGGGGGGCTTGTGGTTTAGGGGTTAATAGGTTTATTATAGCGGCGGTTTGGGCGGACGGCAGATTAGGGGTTAATAATATTTAAATAGTGTTTGCGATGCGGGAGGGCGGCGGTTTAGGGGTTAATAATTTTATTATAGTGGTGACGATGTCGGGAAGCAGCGGATTAGGGGTTAATAATTTTATTTTAGTGTTTGCGATGCGGGAGGGCCTCAGTTTAGGGGTTAATAGGTAGTTTATAGGTGTTAGTGTACTTTGTGACACTTAAGTTATGAGTTTTATGTTACAGCTTTGTAGCATAAAACTCATAACTACTGACTTTAGATGTACGGATCTTGTCATTTTAGGCTGTACCGCTCACTTTTTGGCCTCAACACAAAACTCGTAATACCAGCGATATGGAAGTCCCATTGAAAAAGGACTTTTCTTAAAGTGCGGTACTGACGTTGGGTGACGGCCAAAAAGGTGTGCGGTACAGCTATTCTGACAAGACTTGTAATAGCGACGTTAGTGGAAAAGCATTGTTATGGGCCATAACGATGCTTTTTGAGTCATAACGCAAAACTCGTAATCTAGCTGAGTGTACCTTATGGCTATGATGCTGATTGGATGCCACACCCAATTATTGGAAACAAAAAGAGAGTATGAAGGGGGGCAGGTGGAGGATCGCAAGAAGGGAATGAGGAAGCAGTATGTAAATAACAACTTTTACTGCACTAACACCGAAAATAAAAATGCTTAGAATTTTGCAAACTAATTCTCTGAATAGAAAGTCAACACTTATAGTTTACCATCACTTTATAGGTAGTCTAGTTTTCTTTATCTACCTATTTAACTTTAGTTTAGTTTGAGAATTAAGGTGAGACAAAATTACAAATTTTGTTTTCCCCAAGTAATGATTTTTCAAGCATGGTATAGATCATATTTAAACAAAACATTTTAAATTTTCCATATCAGAAATGTTTTGAGATGGGAAACTGGATACTAAAAACTAATAGCTGTGTGTGTGCCTTGAACACATCCCTGAGAGTAACTATGCAATGCAGCGCAGCCTTTAAATAGTACCTTATAAAGTGGCCATCCTCACTGCCCCACAGCTGAACGTTTTTTATTTTCTTATTTTTTTCAGTGGAATGTACTGCCAACACAAAGCCATACCACCCTCAATTTATCTTTGCAATTGTCAGGGGTAAACATATCTCTTGTACTGTTTATTGTGGGACCTGATGTGCAGAGGTAGTGGAGAGGTTTTTTTTGCAGTTAGCAAGACAGAACAGGTTAGGACCAAACCATAAATCTGTCTAATTAGCAAATACAGCAGGTAAGGGCAAGGCAAAAGAGCAGTCCAGATAGCCAAGCCAGGGGTCAATGCCAGTAATCAGACCATTCAGCAAACACAGAAGGTAAGGACAAGGCAAAAGAGCAGTCCAGATAGCCAAGCCAGGGGTCAATTCCAGTAATCAGACCATTCAGCAAACACAGAAGGTAAGGACAAGGCAAAAGAGCAGTCCAGATAGCCAAGCCAGGGGTCAATGCCAGTAATCAGACCATTCAGCAAACACAGAAGGTAAGGACAAGGCGAAAGAGCAGTCCAGATAGCCAAGCCAGGGGTCAATGCCAGTAATCAGACCATTCAGCAAACACAGAAGGTAAGGACAAGGCAAAAGAGCAGTCCAGATAGCCAAGCCAGGGGTCAATGCCAGTAATCGGTCCAATCAGAAAACACAGAAGGTAAGGACAAGGCAATAGAGCAGTCCAGATGGCCAAGACAGGGGTCAATGATCCAAACACAAATAGGGATCAAGGGAAATAGCAAACACAGAATGTCCGGAATCACATACACAGGACGAGATTCAATACAAAGTATAGAAACTTTGGTAATAACTGCACTCTAACTTTATCAGCTTGCAATACCTACCTTTCGCCAAATAGGTTAGTGGAGCTCACATTCCCTTTTCCTTCAGCATGTTGCTACTGTGCATTAGGCCTCAAGCCTGGGGACTGGATTAGTGAAACAAAGGCAGAGATACAGCAGATGACAGAGAGTTTGAGAGGAGAGGACGTTCAAAGTGAGATACAGGCACAATGGACAAGATACAGATCTTGCACAGGGCATAGCTGTACCCGGAGGAATGGAGCAAGTTAGCATACATATGTATCTATATTGTGTGTAACCAGGAGAGTGCACACAACACAAAGTCAATGGAGCAGGTGGTATGGCTTCTTATGAACAATTTACTTATAGTGCAATGTGTTATATTTATCATTAGCTTTATCTCTTGTAAATTATTTAATGGACTACTAAAATTATGAAATAAATAAAAATAAAAACATGTTCCTACAGTAAAATAATTGTCCATAAGAGAAAAAAATAAAACTAATAGGATGCAGACTTTGTGCTCAGAAGATGTTATTAGGAGAAATGCAAAAATAGGGTGATGAACAGAATTCTGAGTTGTGCTGTGAAAGAGGTGATGTGGTCAGTAGAGGGAAATGTTTTCAGTCATTTTCTCTGCTTTCTGTACTATAAGTTAGATCTCTTGGCAAAACTAAATCTATATGAATGTTTTTCATTAAGAGGGTGAAAATAATGCTCCTTTTGCTCAAATCAACACAAAGAGGATAGTCAACTATTTTAATGGAGTGTTCTCATAAGGTAGTAAGGATAATAGATTTACCATAGATATTACATTAGAATTGTTCACATGTATGATGACTAATAGGTAATGCGAAAAGTGAAATTGATCTATTTTGTTCAGGGCTGGCTCCATTACTGGACCGGGTGGGACCATGGACCACAGGCAGCATTTGACAAGCATGGCACATATGAAGAGTAGGCTAATAATGCTCCTTTATGAAAACATATTCTCATATGAAGTCAATCAGCTGCGTGTCAGCATGCTCTTGAGTGAAATTTAAATCTGTTGGACTTTAATCTTGAGTCTGTTGGCTATGGTTGCGTTTAGATTGTATTGGACAGAGAGTTGGAAGGCTACCATTTAATTCTTAGACCAAGACAACACAATGTAATGAGCCAGCCCTGATTATGCTGAGTGTAAGTATCACTGTTATTGTCTATATATTCATATTTCTGTAATATTTGCATTATAGTGTTAGATATTCAGAGAACTTCTAACTTGAGATTGGAGGTGCAAATTATTACTATATGGCTACAGTGTGAGAGTAGATTATTATTATTTTTCTTTATAACCTGCAACATATTCCACAGCACTATTTAGAGGTTCATTACCTATACGGTGAGAGGCGTAGATGTGCTGTACATAACAGGCTGTCAAGTTTACAGTCTAATGTAGAAAAAGATTCAAGCAATACATTTTAGACAACACGTAATATACCAATATAAAAGGAAGTAGAGATAAGTTGTTTGAGCATGATTTTTTTGTTGGTTGAAATACAAACATTTTGCACATACTAACCAAGGACTCTTGATTATAATCTAATATTCTGTTGTCCATATAAAAGTGTAGCAAATTTATATATTAAAACTATTTTGCATGAAAAAAGTTAAATCCGTTTATTCTGAATCAGTAAGAAGTACATTTTTGTTTGCCCTATTCATCTCTAGGGACAGATGGTTTGCCCTACAGAAAACAATAAACTGTAATACATTTAGAATGTCCTTTTTTTTTTTTTTTTTTTTAAACGTAACAAAGAAAAAAAAATACTTTACCATTTAAGTCCAATAATTGTGATTTGTAAAAAAGGCTTTAATAAAGATAGCATATTGCAAATGGACCTATGAAGTTACATTAGTGAATGCTATTTAAAGAACATGCAATCATAAGTGTCTATGTCGTTACTTTAAAGGGACAGTATACACCAATTTTCATTTAACTGTATGTAATAGACATGACTATAAAAAAGAATATGCACAGATACAGTTTAGCAGACACCCCCCCCCCCTTCCTCTGCATATGAAAAGACTCTTTACACAAACAGGAGCAAGCTGAAGTAGGTATACACCAGTATTCTCCTAAAACTATGGGGTTTGGAAAGGAGTCTGAAAATCAGTGCAATGTTATTTAAAAAATAAGCAAAACTATATATATATATATATATATATATATATATATATATATATATATATATATATATATATATATAAAAAAGCTGTATAGTCTATATAAATGGATCATCTACAAAACATTTATGCAAAGAAACATCTAGTGTATAATGTCCCTTTAATTTATTCATATATAGTTACCTCTAAAACTACTGGTATTCTTGATAAAGATGTGAAAGATATGCATTAAAGTAACAACACAGGTAATGAGCCATATTGTACTTTACTGATGTATTGATTCTATGTGTCTCATTTTTTAAAATGTATGTTCTAAAGAGCAATGTAAAATTATTGGCACTTATTGAGTTTCTTATAAATAAAAAGAAAACAAAATAAAGTGTTCCAATGCTTTCAGTTTTACTGGGGTTTAAAATGGGGCAAATTACACGTAAAAGTTTAATATATCACCAACAGAAAACAGACAAGAAAAAAAAGTGGTTGACTTTTATATGTATAAATATTTTTGCTATTCCATAACAAGATAAAAAAAACTTGGTAAAAACTAAATTGGTATATCTGTCCTGGAGAGAGATACCTTAAAAACTATTCTTACCAGAAAAAAGGTAAAAGCTAAAAATGTCAAAAGGTGGCGCAACTGCATTGCTTGTTCCATATATCTCTGTTTAATAGTAATCACTCCCAAATGCAAATGTATAATATATATATATATATATATATATATATATATATATATTCAAATTTATTTAATATCACAATGGTTAGAAATCATATATAACAAGTAGATACTGGTGTCCTAAAAAAGCATTAGCTTAACATTTCTTAAAAAGCATATATTCCTGGTCTCAAAAAGGGCCTTATTTATAATACAAAATCTGTATTCCTAATAGCGTGCTGTTTTTAGGCTATATATATATATATATATATATATATACAGGGAGTGCAGAATTATTAGGCAAGTTGTATTTTTGAGGATTAATTTTATTATTGAACAACAACCATGTTCTCAATGAACCCAAAAAACTCATTAATATCAAAGCTGAATAGTTTTGGAAGTAGTTTTTAGTTTGTTTTTAGTTTTAGCTATTTTAGGGGGATATCTGTGTGTGCAGGTGACTATTACTGTGCATAATTATTAGGCAACTTAACAAAAAACAAATATATACCCATTTAAATTATTTATTTTTACCAGTGAAACCAATATAACATCTCAACATTCACAAATATACATTTCTGACATTCAAAAACAAAACAAAATCAAATCAGTGGCCAATATAGCCACCTTTCTTTGCAAGGACACTGAAAAGCCTGCCATCCATGGATTCTGTCAATGTTTTGATCTGTTCACCATCAACATTGCGTGCAGCAGCAACCACAGCCTCCCAGACACTGTTCAGAGAGGTGTACTGTTTTCCCTCCTTGTAAATCTCACATTTGATGATGGACCACAGGTTCTCAATGGGGTTCAGATCAGGTGAACAAGGAGGCCATGTCATTAGATTTTCTTCTTTTATACCTTTTCTTGCCAGCCACACTGTGGAGTACTTGGACGCGTGTGATGGAGCATTGTCCTGCATGAAAATCATGTTTTTCTTGAAGGATGCAGACTTCTTCCTGTACCACTGCTTGAAGAAGGTGTCTTCCAGAAACTGGCAGTAGGACTGGGAGTTGAGCTTGACTCCATCCTCAACCCGAAAAGGCCCCACAAGCTCATCTTTGATGATACCAGCCCAAACCAGTACTCCACCTCCACCTTGCTGGCGTCTGAGTCAGACTGGAGCTCTCTGCCCTTTACCAATCCAGCCACGGGCCCATCCATCTGGCCCATCAAGACTCACTCTCATTTCATCAGTACATAAAACCTTAGAAAAATCAGTCTTGAGATATTTCTTGGCCCAGTCTTGACGTTTCAGCTTGTGTGTCTTGTTCAGTGGTGGTCGTCTTTCAGCCTTTCTTACCTTGGCCATGTCTTTGAGTATTGCACACCTTGTGCTTTTGGGCACTCCAGTGATGTTGCAGCTCTGAAATATGGCCAAACTGGTGGCAAGTGGCATCTTGGCAGCTGCACGCTTGACTTTTCTCAGTTCATGGGCAGTTATTTTGTGCCTTGGTTTTTCCACACGCTTCTTGCGACCCTGTTGACTATTTTGAATGAAACGCTTGATTGTTCAATGATCACGCTTCAGAAGCTTTGCAATTTTAAGAGTGCTGCATCCCTCTGCAAGATATCTCACTATTTTTTACTTTTCTGAGCCTGTCAAGTCCTTCTTTTGACCCATTTTGCCAAAGGAAAGGAAGTTGCCTAATAATTATGCACACCTGATATAGGGTGTTGATGTCATTAGACCACACCCCTTCTCATTACAGAGATGCACATCACCTAATATGCTTAATTGGTAGTAGGCTTTTGAGCCTATACAGCTTGGAGTAAGACAACATGCATAAAGAGGATGATGTGGTCAAAATACTCATTTGCCTAATAATTCTGCACTCCCTGTATATATATATATAATATATATAATCTGGAGCCTTAACGGTCATATAGAATCCAAGTTAAACAGTCTTTTATCAATAAAGCAGTGAGGGGAATATGAAATGTCTTTGAGCAGGGATCCCTGTGTGGTTTGAGATGGAGCGGCAATTTTATTATGTTGCAAACAGTGTTTGCTAGCAAAAAGTTACCTTGTTTGCTAGTATCTTCTTGATCCCCCGTAATGTGCTATTACTCACGTGGATCGCAGTGTTCCGTTGTTTCTTCTTTTTTCCGATTGCAGTTGCGATACTTGTTGTTTCTAAGCCGTGCACTGCTTTGGTATTATTATTATTATCATTTATTTGTATAGCGCCGCCAAATTCCGTAGCGCTGGGTACAATGATAGGGGTATACAATGACAACATTTTGATAAAAATACAAAACATAAAACTAAACAAATCTGGTACAGGAGGAAGAGGGCCCTGCTCCGGAGAGCTCACAGTCTACAGGTTTAGGGTGCAGAGACATAAGGTTGGGGTAGCTTGTTACATCAGTTGTAGTTGTAGTAGTGAGTCAGGCAGTTCTTTTCTTGGTGTGGAAAAGTTGCTGCGAGAAACGCAGATTTGTACATCCGTGGTGAACTCCACTCGTGGAGTATTCTGATAGGGATGTAAGGGCTTACATTATTCCCCATAGGACCTCCGTTTCAACCAGCTTCACCTTCAGTATGGAATCCGTTAGTTTTCCTCTGTGAACGATCAAGTAATCAGGTAATCTATGCGTTTCGGCATGTCAGCCTTTGTCAAGATCCTTAAACATCTATGGAATATAGTGAAAGGGGATCAAGATACCCACCTGTATGAGCAGTTTAAGAAAGTAAATCATAATAATATTTAAGATCTCTCCTACTGGGGTATCAAAAAGTTGAAAAACAATGGAGGGGAGGAAATTATAAAAAACAATTATCAAGAAAAGAGGCTGAACTAATATATTATATGGGGACTCTTTTCCCAAGTGGTCTAAACTCAGCGTTAGATCTAAACCCATTCCTACTCGATTAAAATATGTAGTGAATATGCAGTTGTTATGCTTTTTTCAGCCAATCTTAAAGGGACAGTAAACACCAGAATTGTTGTTGTTTAAAAAGGTAGATAATCCCTTTATTACCCATTCCCCAGTTTTGCATAACCAACACAGTTATAATAATACACTTTTTACCTCTGTTATTACATTGTATCTATGCCTCTGCAAACTGCCCCCTTATTTCAGTTCTTTTGACAGACTTGTATTTTTAGCCAATCAGAGCTGACTCCTAGGAGCTTCACGTGCCTGAGCTAAATGTTATCTACAGGTATACCCCGCTTATACAGCGGGTTAGGGAGCGGAGCCCCGCTGTAAAGTGAAAACCACCTTAATGTGAAACAAGGCGTTTTTAGCATTCTTTTCACTTGCGAGTGTGTTTAAAAACTTAAAAACATGTTTGAACTAACATATATTAGGGGTGTAATAGTGCTACATTTAGTTTAACACTAGCACAGCATTCAGTTAGTATTCAATAAATACTGTACCTGTAAAATAGTGACAATTACTGTAGTAAAATTTGCCAGACTATAACACTGAGACACAGATTGCACTATAATGCTTTAAGCAGAGTGAACTGTGCATCACAAAATGGTGCCAGTCACTTTTCTTGCAATCTTACGAAGATTACATCACTGTTTCAAAATCCTTGGAGGTTGAACTTCAACTCCACAAAGCTCTGTATTAGCAAAGCGCTGTATTAGCGAATCACTGTAAAGTGAAGCACTGTAAAGTGACGTATACCTGTATAAGAAACACATGAACTAACGTCTTCTAGTGGTGAAAAACTGTCAAAATACTTTCAGATTAGAGGCAGCTTTCAAGGTCTAATAAATTAGCATATGAACCTCCTAGGTTTAGTTTTCAACTAAGAATACCAAGAGAACAAAGCAAAGTTGGTAATAAAAGTAAATTGGAAAGTTGTTTAAAATTACATGCCCTATTTAAATCATGATAGTTTTGTTTTACTTGACTGTCCCTTTAAAGTTAGATCTAAACCTCTTTTTTCACTAAATTAGAATATGTAGGAAATACGCTAAATTTTAACCTACCATTGTTGTAATATATAAATATGTTTTCTGTCAAACATAATGACTGTGAGATATGCAGAAATACCACAATACCACCTTAAAATGAGAAAATAATAAATGGTATTTAAAAAACAATACTACCTTAAACCTTTTGAGAATGATCATGTGACTAGAACCAAAATCCAATCATAATGGACGTTAGGGTATTTAAAGCTGAATGGGACCCTCAAAATATCAGTCTTAATAAAGCCTTTGACAGGCGAAACACGTTGATAAGTTTGGAGGTCAACATAACCCAATGATTTTACTTAAAATAACTCTGGGCAGAGTATAAGGATAAAGCTCATAAGTGGTGGCCCCTCTTCCCAATTCCCGATATATTATTAGCAACCCCCACTGAGTTGATGCTTTAAGGACCCTTTTTTTACTTACACATCAATCTTAAAAAGAATAATACACGTTAACCACAACCCCAATTTTAGTTTCCGAGTGTATAGGATTGGCAATAGCTGAGTCACATGACAAGTGACATGAGACACCAGTGAACGCTCCAGACAGACCAGATTCAGTGGAGGATAATGAACCACTACACGCAGTGCAAGATTAAAACAATAATTTTGTAATTATAAATGCTGCCAATACCGGACTTATCATAGGAGGTTCTGGTTTGAAGGGCTACCAATCACCAACAGCAACAGGAACGGTAAGGTATCATCACATTGCGAGTCGACACCCAAAGGTAACAATTGCTAGTTGTATATTGTTACTTGTCACAACTTTGTCAAGGAGTGTATAGTATTGATTGCGGACATATGAACTATCTTTTTTCAACGACTTTCTCAACGAACTAATATATATATATATATATATATATACAGGGAGTGCAGAATTATTAGGCAAGTTGTATTTTTGAGGATTAATTTTATTATTGAACAACAACCATGTTCTCAATGAACCCAAAAAACTCATTAATATCAAAGCTGAATATTTTTGGAAGTAGTTTTTAGTTTGTTTTTAGTTTTAGCTATTTTAGGGGGATATCTGTGTGTGCAGGTGACTATTACTGTGCATAATTATTAGGCAACTTAACAAAAAACAAATATATACCCATTTCAATTATTTATTTTTACCAGTGAAACCAATATAACATCTCAACATTCACAAATATACATTTCTGACATTCAAAAACAAAACAAAAACAAATCAGTGACCAATATAGCCACCTTTCTTTGCAAGGACACTCAAAGGCCTGCCATCCATGGATTCTGTCAGTGTTTTGATCTGTTCACCATCAACATTGCGTGCAGGAGCAACCACAGCCTCCCAGAGACTATTCAGAGAGGTGTACTGTTTTCCCTCCTTGTAAATCTCACATTTGATGATGGACCACAGGTTCTCAATGGGGTTCAGATCAGGTGAACAAGGAGGCCATGTCATTAGATTTTCTTCTTTTATACCCTTTCTTGCCAGCCACGCTGTGGAGTACTTGGACGCGTGTGATGGAGCATTGTCCTGCATGAAAATCATGTTTTTCTTGAAGGATGCAGACTTCTTCCTGTACCACTGCTTGAAGAAGGTGTCTTCCAGAAACTGGCAGTAGGACTGGGAGTTGAGCTTGACTCCATCCTCAACCCGAAAAGGCCCCACAAGCTCATCTTTGATGATACCAGCCCAAACCAGTACTCCACCTCCACCTTGCTGGCGTCTGAGTCGGACTGGAGCTCTCTGCCCTTTACCAATCCAGCCACGGGCCCATCCATCTGGCCCATCAAGACTCACTCTCATTTCATCAGTCCATAAAACCTTAGAAAAATCAGTCTTGAGATATTTCTTGGCCCAATCTTGACGTTTCAGCTTGTGTGTCTTGTTCAGTGGTGGTCGTCTTTCAGCCTTTCTTACCTTGGCCATGTCTCTGAGTATTGCACACCTTGTGCTTTTGGGCACTCCAAACTGAAATATAGCCAAACTGGTGGCAAGTGGCATCTTGGCAGCTGCACGCTTGACTTTTCTCAGTTCATGTGCAGTTATTTTGCGCCTTGGTTTTTCCACACGCTTCTTGCGACCCTGTTGACTATTTTGAATGAAACGCTTGATTGTTCGATGATCACGCTTCAGAAGCTTTGCAATTTTAAGAGTGCTGTGTCCCTCTGCAAGATATCTCACTATTTTTGACTTTTCTGAGTCTGTCAAGTCCTTCTTTTGACCCATTTTGCCAAAGGAAAGGAAGTTGCCTAATAATTATGCACACCTGATATAGGGTGTTGATGTCATTAGACCACACCCCTTCTCATTACAGAGATGCACATCACCTAATATGCTTAATTGGTAGTAGGCTTTCGAGCCTATACAGCTTGGAGTAAGACAACATGCATAAAGAGGATGATGTGGTCAAAATACTCATTTGCGTAATAATTCTGCACTCCCTGTATATATATATAATGTTTTTTAATCATTCTCTAATGCCAATTTTTTAAGGTGGTATTTAGGCATATTTTTATGAACAATTTGATTGCTGCTATTATACCAGTAACGTAAATTTTATTGATTTAGACAGATTGCTGTATTATTTTGGAGTTGTTCAAATTGGAATGGTAATACTTTTTAGCGCTTTGTTTTTATTATTTTTTTAAATTTAATATTCCAAAAGGACACCATAGTTAGAGAACACTGATGCGTTTCGCGCTACAAAGCAAGCGTTTTATCAAAGATTATGAGAAATTGTCAGTTACTACAAATTTAAACCGGTAAAGGCATGACATCATATAGCTTATTAGCCAATCACCAGACCCCACATGAGACATTATCCGCCTCACTAACTACAATAACCCTAATTTGGATTTAGTAATTGATATGCTCGAAACATAGAGATAGCTTCGACACCATTCATCCATTTGCCATTATGGCAAGAGTATTAAATATAATCTTTATGGTTAGTTGGACACAATCTCTGTTTCATTCATTTTTCATACCAGAGGTGATGTGTCGTCTTACTTAAGCCAACCATAAATTAACACCTGATATTAGTCACTTGTTGCTAGGTAAAGTGGGAATCCCTCAGCAGCCTCATAATTAAAGGGCCATAATACCCAAAAGTTTAAACACTTGAAAGTGATGCAGTATAGCTGTAAAAAGCTGACTAGAAAATATCACCTAAACATCTCTATGTAAAAAAGAAATATATTTTACCTCAAAAGTTTCTCAGTAGCCACATCCCATTGTAAAGGACTTCTTAGCAGCAAATCAGTATGTCTGTCCCGGGACAGCGGAAGGAGCGAGCATTCGTGCACACTCATCTTATTTCCCTATTCATTATAAGGAAGTTTACAATGAAATCTCATGAGAGTTAAGTGAAATCTCATGAGATCACAGTAAAAGAGTTCATGACCTCAGCACTGCTGATGCTGATTGGCTGCTGTTCATTTCTTCATTTTTTTTTTTTTTACCTACAGTTGGGCTGCAGCTGAGTATAACTTTTTACACAGAACTTACTCTGCTGAGTTGAGGAAATTGTGAGGTAAAATATCTTCCTTTTTTACATAGAGATGCTCAGGGGATATTTTACTGTCAACTTTCTATAGTTATACTGCATCAGTTTCAATTGATTTAGCATGAGTATTATGTCCCTTTAAGTATTTTCATACATAGTCGCTAACTCTGATGTTATTTGATACTATTTAATGCAACAGTATAGCAAAGTTCTTTAGAAACTATATTACTAGAAGTAACATTATATTAGATGTCTAAAAGAAATATAGTTTTTGCCTTGCAAACGTCTATCATTCAGCAAGGCTTTAATCTTTAACAAATGATATAGCATGAATATTATTTTTATAAAGACAAGACATTATTTTATATATTATTTTAAAATAATGTCTCATCTTTATAAAACTAATTGGCCCCTATTTATCAAGGTCTGGCGGACCTGATCCGACAGTGCGGATCAGGTCCGCCAGATCTCGCTGAATACGGCGAGCAATACGCTCGCCATATTCAGCATTGCACAGCAGCTCACAAGAGCTGCTGGTGCAACGCCACCCCCTGCACACTCGCGGCCAATCGGCCGCCAGCAGGGGGGTGTCAATCAACCCGATCATACTTGATCGGGTTGATTTCCGGCAATGTCTGTCCGCCTGCTCAGAGCAGGTGGACAGGTTATGGAGCAGCGGTCTTTGTGACCGCTGCTTCATAACTGCTGTTTCTGGCGAGTCTGCAGGCTCACCAGAAACACGGGGCATCAAGCTCCATTCGGAGCTTGATAGATAGGCCCCATTGTGTCTTCCTTCATTAAATAATCTTGTAGATTCAGATATAATATACTCAAAAAAGGAGTGAACCACCTGGTGCTGTATAGGAGGCCAGGAACCTAAGTCTCCCTGCTTGCTGAAACTCTGCCATACAGGAACTTGAGGCCCTTTTACGATCCTCTCCAGGATAAATCAAAAGAGTATACCAGGACAATGTCAAAGATTATTCATTAGCACACTCATATATTATAATGCTCTATTTCCAATAGTGCTATATTAGGCAAAGTAATTAAAGCAGGATACCATCAACGTGATAAAATTTATCAAAAACCCATAATAAAGGGGGCGGAGCTAAGCCACGCAGGCAGATGGCTGACTTTTGAGAAGGCTCCTAAATCCCTAGACAGTACGTTGTATCTTAATGGCTTTTTCCTTTCCCAAACCCCTCAATTTATAGTGGGAGCACATAGTCCACCTGTCTATCAGCTTATAGTGTGAAGATTTGAACAGTTTGGACCGTCTGGGGCCGGTGGGTAAGTGGAGACGCATACAGCCGTTGCCTCTGTGGAGGCCAGAAGCCTCTTGTATCGTAAGAGAGCACTCGGGTGCCGTACCTGATAACGCTACGCATCTTGTTTACATTGCCAGCTCGGAGGGGTCAGAGGACATCTGCGGACAGCACCTAAAAGGTACAGTTAACTGCCCACACGACCGGTCACGCTATTGACTCCAGCATGTTGCACACTTTGACCTTTAACATCCCAGTCTTCGTTAGATAGCTGCAAACAAGTCCTAACAGGAAAGGCTGGTACTAGAGGGAGACTTGGGGTAATTGCCTGTTTATAATGCCATTGCACATAGGATATTAATTGAGGGAAGCGTTATTATATTTCTGCTGCGTCATATTGTAACAGCGTATCACAGACACAGTGGGCTATTGATGAGAGATTTCAGAACACTTCGCTCCTAATACTTCTCTATATATACACCCTTTGTGTTACCTCGAGGTGCCTTATAACAGGTAATCCTCCAGTCAACTTAATGCACTAAATAAAGTGTGAAATTTACTGAGGAACACTTGCTGTTTGGGATTAGGACTAATCCCCACGTGGGAAATTTTAACACGTTACTGCAATCTTGTTCAGCCTCACTATTTTTGGACATCCACACTAGCAGTAAAGATATGCCTTGTAAAAGGCAATCCAAGCCTGATAAACATACCCCTGTGCGCACACTTAGTGGATACCTTAAAGGGCCACTAAACCGAAAATCTTTCTTTCATGATTCAGATAGAGACTAGAAATTTAAATAACATTACAATTTACTTCTATTATTTATTTTGCTTCATTTTTTAGATATCCTTAGTTGAAGAAAAAGCAATGCACATGGTGAGCCAATCACACGAGGCTTCTATGTGCAGCAACCAATCAGCAGCTATTGAGCATATCTAGATATGCTTTTCAGCAGAGAATAAAACAAATTAGATTATATAAGTAAATTAGAAAGATGTTTAAAATTACATTCTCTTTCTAAATGATGAAAGAAAAAATGTGGGTTTCATGGCCCTTTAAGCAAATAGACCACTCTAGCTTAGAGTCATCTAACAGCATAGATAACAGCCAAAATGCTTCTCCACCTATTCTGCAAAACACTGATCCGCCAACTATACAGCCTATCACTAAGGAGGATCTGCAGCTCCTGTCATCTAAGGAGGATATCAAAAATGCTGTCAAGGAGATGAGAAATCTTTTTCATGAGCTGAGGAAAGACATCAACTCTTTGGACACTAGAGTTACACAGTCTGAAGCAAAACACATTGAGACTTCTACCTCTATCCTACAAATGCAATCAGAAATGCAACAGCAGTCAGACACTATCCAACTAATGTCTGATAAAATAGAAGACCTCGACAATAGAGGCCGTCGTAATAATCTAAGAATTAGAGGGGTTTCTGAATCCATTCACCCCCGGCGATTGAGGGCTATCTGCAGAGCCTATTTTGCACTCTAAAAGACACTCCATCTTCACCTGAGATAGCGTTGGAATGAGCACATAGAGCGCTTAGGGCAAAGCCTCCCCCTAAGGCGCCTCCTAGAGACATTATTGTCCGTTTTTTAAACTTTAAGGATAAAGAGGAAATCCTCAGGTGTGCACGTGTCAAACAGCCAATACACCATGCCAGTGAAACGCTAGAGATTTTTTCGGACCTCTCTCCAACCACCTTATTAAAGAGAAGGGAATTGTCACATGTCACGGAAAAATTGAGAGCACACAAGGTCCCATATCGATGGGGCTTCACCGTGTCCTTGATTGCCTCCTGGCATAACAAGACAGCTATTTTCCGACCGGGATCGGATGCCCAGGCTTTCTTTGCAAATGTTTCTATTGAAGAAGATGTTTCACAACAACCTGTCAACATTAGAGACGTATCTTCAATCTCCTGAAAGAACTTTGCCCATTTTCTACGACTCCAACAGTAGCAATGGACAGAACTGTTTCCTGAATCTGCAAGATCTGGTATCGTTTTGTGGTGGGGTCCCTTGTGGCTTGAGTTTATCTTAACTAGAGCTTACACCATAAGGCCGCTCTCAAAAGGGTCTCACATTATAGGGGTCTTTGAACATACATGTGGTCCCCCAATGCTGAGGGGAAATATGAACATTGCTTAGTCCTCTGAGATGCTGAATATTTTTTTTTTTGCGGGTGTTGTCTTCCCCCTGAGGTTCCTTATATTCCTTTTATGGGCGCCACGTAAAACTTTAAAATCCAAACGCAGTATTTTATTCTTCCAACCTGGCAGATAGTCTTCCAGCTTAATCCTGTTCTCCACATTAAATAACATTTGATGAAAAATAAAGTCTGCTCGGTACTCATCCCCTGTTATTGTAAGGTTATCTGTTGAATTGTTGATGTTACAGTTTATGTCTACTTACATCTAATATGTTTGTATTTTTCTTACTTTTGCATACTTATTTAGACATCACATTGTCTTGTGCAATACTCGGATTTCACAATGTCCTTTGCACTACTGTCAATTTTGATGCTACTTATGGGATCAGGTGCGCGCATATGATCTCTCTTCTCATGCTCCCATCCCTTTCTCTCTCATCCCCTCTCCCCTTCTCCCCCATAAAGTTTATCCACTACGCACCACTTGTTACTGTAAAGTTATCTGTTGAATTGTTGTTGAAACAGTTTATGCCTTACTACATATAATATGTTTGAATCTTTTCTTATTCCTACGTACTTATTTCAACATTACAATGTCTTTTGTAACAATGCCAACATTGGTGGCCAATTGAGTGTTTTGGTGTGTAGATAATCTCTCCCCTCAAACTCTCTTCCCTCTCCCTCTTTCATCCCCCCCTCCCTCCCCCCCTCCCATAAAGTTTACCCACTACGCACCCTTTGTTACTGTATGGTTATCTGTTGAATTGTTGTTGAAACAGTTTATGCCTAACTACATATAATATGTTTGAATCTTTTCTTATTCCTACGTACTTATTTCAACACTACAATATCTTTTGTAACAACGCCATCATTGGTGGCCAATTGTATGTTCTGGTGTGTAGATAATCTCTTCCCTTAAACCCCCTTCCCTCCCCCTCTCCCCCCCTCCTCCCTCCCCCTTCCTCCTCCCTCCCCCTTCCACCTCCTTTTTCCTTCTCCCCCTTCCCCTCTTTCCCCCTCCCCCCTCCCATAAAGTTTGCCCATTACACACCCCCTGTTACTGTAAGGTTATCTATTGAATTGTTGCACTCTAAAAGACACTCCATCTTCACCTGAGATAGCGTTGGAACGAGCACATAGAGCACCTAGGGCAATGCTTCCCCCTAAGGCGCCTCCTAGAGACATTATTGTCCGTTTTTTTAAACTTTAAGAATAAAGAGGAAATCCTCAGGTGTGCACGTGTCAAACAGCCAATACACCATGCCAGTGAAACGCTAGAGATTTTTTCGGACCTCTCTCCAACCACCTTATTAAAGAGAAGGGAATTGTCACATGTCACGGAAAAATTGAGAGCACACAAGGTCCCATATCGATGGGGCTTCCCCGTGTCCTTGATTGCCTCCTGGCATAACAAGACAGCTATTTTCTGACCGGGATCGGATGCCCAGGCTTTCTTTGCAAATCTTTCTATCGAAGAAGATGTTTTACAACAACCTGTCAACATTAGAGACGTATCTTCAATCTCCTGAAAGAACTTTGCCCCTTTTCTACGACTCCAACAGTAGCAATCATTGGTGGCCAATTGTATGTTCTGGTGTGTAGATAATCTCTTCCCTTAAACCCCCTTCCCTCTCCCTCTCCCCCCTTTTTTTTTCTCTTTCTCCCCCCCCGCCCCCTTTTTTTATAGGATGGCCCGCCCGGCGAGTAAGTTTGGCTCTCACGGTCTTACCTTTACCACTGTCAACGCTAAGGGTCTGAACGACCCCGGTAAGAGGTCAATAGCATTACGGGAGTTACACAAATTCCATAGCCATGTCCTTTTTTTTCAGGAAACCCATTTCCGTAGAGGTGTCATGCACTGTCTCTTTAAATGGATATTCACAGTGTTTTATCTTATTGTTAAATAAAAATAATATTTTGTTTTGTAGCTAATCCTTATAGATTCAAACACATATGATGTTGAATAATCAAATAAGAGGATTTAGCAGTTTGTTTGATATTAGATTAAGTGTATTCACACCAGCAAGTATGTATGTTGGTGGTGAAACAGTTAAGAATGTGTTTTAGAGGAGATATTTCACTTGTTAAGTCAGGTTATATGCCAGTATCAGTCTTTAGTGCATTAAACTGGGTTTTAAAAAAAAAAACTTTTATTTTATTCGGCAGCAGGTACATAAAAATATAATCCAACTTACAAAGTCACGATAAATCAGTTACATAGTTGTACAATTGCAAGAAACGTACATAGTTGGTTAAGTGTCCCAGAAGACGTGCCCCATACATGGGGCAAACAGTAGTCATAATACCTGTTAAGCCATTTTTTTACATTATTATACAAAACCTTTGAAAAATAAAGTACCCTAGGCCAAACATGAATCCTAGGGTAGGACTCTTTTCTATTTTCTTCAAGATAACAAAATCAAACAAAACATCAAAACAAACTTTGTCATGTGCCACAATAAACAATAGATCCAGTCTTAAGAACATTGAGTGAGCTCAAAAAAAAAAAAAAACAGACTTCAGTTTATTAGCGTCTAGCAAATTAAAAACCCTCCGTTCGTTCTTCCCCCACCCCACATCTCTTTCTACCAGACATTCCATTCGCCCCTAAGGTTCGCTTCAAGCATATAGATAGTATTTTTGAATGGGTATAGTATCTGTTTTTGGGTCGTAAGGTCTAAAGACTCTAGAAAGAGCCTCCACTTCATAATAAAGCGAGCTACCCTTACCTTAACATCATATAAAGTGTCATACTTTTCAAATAACAGCATTTTCAGTAGTAGTTGTTTCAAAGAGCTAACGGACGGGGCTCCACTATGAAGCCACTTTCGGAAAATACATTTCGTTGCCAGCAGTATAGCATTTATAAAGAATTTCCTATCCTGTTTTGGAGCCGGTAACTAATTTAAAAATAACACCTGCATAGGTGTAAGTGCAATAGGAGTATTTGCGATTTTGGGAAGCCAGAATGAAACTTGATTCCAAAATTTATGAACCCTGGGGCAGTACCAAATATAGTGCAGAAAGTCAGGGTTTGGATAGGAGCATTTACCACACACATTTGAAAAGTGTGTTCTCCACTTACTCAGCCTCCTAGGTGTAATATAGTCTTGGTTTATAACTCGTATCTGTGATTCTCTAAGGTCAGCTGCTAAAGTCGCAGTCCAGGTGAGAGTAAGGCTGTCAAGTATGGTTTTCCCTGAGGTTATATTAGGCAGTTTCCTATTCCAAGTATTGAAAAGGTGTGTCAGTATGATAGAGGCCCTGACATTTATTAATTCCTGGTAAATTGGTGAAATTGCAAAATTATGTGCCTGAAAATGTGCAATGTTACGAGCCAAAGGCGATGATACCCAGAATGTGTTACAATGCTGTAAGATGTGGTTTATGTAGTGTCGTGCTTGAAAATAGGCAAATCTGTTAGTATAAGGGATTAAAAATTTCCTACATACAACATCATAAGGTAGGACAGACTTAGTAGTGTGATCTAATAATTTATCAACATTGTCTATACCCTGATCTCTCCAAGTATGAAAGATGGGGTATAACATGCCAGGTTGGAATCTCGGGTTTCCTATGATGGGGAGGTATTTCATGTGGCTAGGGTCCCATGCTAATGCTTTGGTCATAGCCTTCCACCCCAGAAGCACATCCCGAAACATAGGATGATGCTGGACAGTCATTGGTAATTCAGATAAAGCAGCGAAGCTTCTTCCAAATGAGCACTAGAGAAGTGCTGCATATTGAGTCTCCAGTCTAGTGCCAGCTTTGCTAAAGAGGCCCAATTATAATATAAGAAATTTGGTAAGCCCAGTCCCCCTTTTAAATAGGGGAGATATAATTTATGTACCCCTATGCACGGTTTACCGCCTTTCCAAAGAAAATTTCGAACTATGGTATTTAAATAGGCCAGGTCTTTCCGTCTAAGTAGCAAGGGGAGCATCTGTAAGGGATACAGAAGTTTGGGGAGAGTCATCATCTTAATGACGTGGACTCTACCCATTAAAGATAACGGCAAATTTTGCCAGGCGTTCAGATCTTGCTTGATTTGCTGAATCAAGGGGAAAAAATTATGAGAATACCATTGCTGCGGGTTTGCTGAGATGTGGATACCTAGGTAAGATAAGTGTGAGTCTACCGAATGAAAGGGATATAGGTCTGCATGGTCATTAGATTTACGGTGTAGCCATAAGATTTCTGACTTCGAGATATTAATTTTATATCCCGGGAATTGTCCAAATAGTCCAATAGTGTCTAAAATAGTTGGGACGTGAACTTGGGGATTCAAAATAAAGAGCAGCATGTCATCCGCATATAAAGCTATTTGGAGTCTATGGGAGTTAACACAAATTTAAACTGTTTTTTAACAAGTTAGCAGAGTTATCACAACGCTGGAATGATAGTTTGAATCATTGATTAAGCTGTCTCTAGCAATATTGTGCAGTTAGATTAGCAAGCAGAGTTTAACAAACATTGAGCATTAAATTAAAGCAGTTGATTATGCAGTCACTTGTTTCAAAGCTCAGTATATTCAGCAAGCATAGTTTAGCAAACATTGAGCATTAGATTAAAGCAGTTGATTATGCAGTCACTTGTTTCAAAGCTCAGTTTGTTCAGCAAGCAGAGTTTAGCAAGCAAGTTACAACTTACAGAGAGAAATAATAACACAGCTGTTGTTTTTGCAGGCACTTATTAAAAATGAGCTTAAAGATTACCTACCTCAGCTACAGCGATCTATTGAACAGTTTATTTGGACGGGTGTGAAGCCAAGGGTGAAAAATGTTATATCTCCTACTGTTGGAGGGGTTGCGGAGAGCATGGCTCTCTTATTCACATCTGGTGGTCTTGTCCTATGCTGAAAGATTTTTGGTCAGCTGTGGTTGAGACTATGTCCCGTAAATTACAAATTCCGATCCCTGACACCCATGAAACACTGCTGCTGCTACAGCTCCCTAAGACCAAGAATGACTTCATCAGGGCCCTTCTCTTGATAATGATCACAGGCGCTAAGCGACTAATTCCTCGGAAGTGGAAATCTAAACAGATCCCTTCTCTTGACGAATGGTTCGCCTCAGTGGATGACTTGCTGAAACTAGAAAGGTTGCATTACTTCAAAATCAACCAATTGATGTTCCCTGACATGATGCTGGCGGCATGGAATGATACTCCATTATGAAGTTTCACTAATTTACTAATAACCCCCTCAAAGACATCTCCAGTAGTAAATTTTAATTGTGGATGTTGCTGGCTGGGCGGCCCTTCCCCCACCCCCCCTTTTTTTCCCCCCTTTTATGATGAAACGTTTCCCTTTTCCTTTTTCTTTTTCTCTCTCTGAACGCTATTCTTGTTTCATTACATTTCTACAAGTGTGAATTTCTTTGTAGTTCAAATTTAAGTAAAAAAAAACAATAACTGCCTAGCTTTATGAAACCGAAGGGGTGCTCTGCTAAATGTGGACTTTTTCAATCTTTCCCCCTCGGCTCTATTGTCATTCGGGAGTACACTCACAGAGACTTGCTCAAGCTTTAAATTTCAATTATAGGACGACAGAGATAAGCTTCATTGTGTTTATGACCTATACTTTATTGTCTCATATTGTGATATTTGCATACGGAGCAAAAAGATATGTAATGTGATTTTTTGTATACTTCTGATTCTGTTTTTTGTTAATAAAGTTGGTTTAAAAAAAACAAAAACCATAATAAAAACAAGATATGCATTTCTCATAAAAAGCCTAAGGTGAAGGCTAAACTAGGTTGCTATTCTCCACAATGTTCCTTCACACTTTTTCTTTAGTGGTGGCAGAGTGGAAGTGAATATATAGATATGGGCATGCAGAAAAAGGTGGAGCATTTGCAAATACTGCTACCACATAGTGCTAAAGATCCATATATGCTTCTACCTAGGTATGCCCTCATGGAAAGGAACTACATTAAACAAAGGATTCCAAGAGAAATAAGTACATTGTACGCTGAATAATAAAAACTTAATTTTTCAGTTCTCTGTTCATTTAAATTACTGAATAGCTTAAATAGTCAGGCATTGCCCCCGTAATCTCTTATCATGTTATTAAGTTATTTAGCATTATAAATCAGTAGAAAATAAAGCCAAAGCAATTTACTAAAATTATCAGGGTATTTTTGTGGTCTGTTTCACCTAATTTTTTAATCAACACAATGAAGGTGTATTTCCTTTGTAACAAATAAAGCAAAAACATAAAGCATATCAACCCTGATAGGTCACAAGAGAAATACAAATCTATGTTCTGTACAGTAAAGCCTGTGAGAGAATAATATCCAGTAGATTTAACAAAAAATCCAAAAGCATATCATTTTTTAAGAAAGATAGATACATTAATTGTAGTACTTTTATAATAAAAGCATACGTTTATGATAAATTATTAAAATTCATTTTAACGTATTTGTTTTCAAAGCCATTAACTACTGATGGTGCAATTATTCATGACACTGTTAAATACAGTTATAAATAAGTAATGTCAATTTGAATTACCATACAAAAAAGCTATAGAATATTGATTTATATTACCTGCACATGTAGCAACATTGTCCTATACAATTACTCTGCTTGTCTCTGGCCAAGATTTATTAGTTTTCAGTAAATCATTTAATGAAATTGTGGTAAAAAAAAATTAACACCCTGAGGGGCACTATCTCTCCTCAATCTACTGGTCTGTAATAAACTATTTCTCGGCAAACTCAGAGCATGTCCTTCAAGTGTATGGTAAAGTCATCAGCTCTTAATCTATAGGTACTCTCCTTACTACAGTTTCTTTTAAGTCTAATGTATTGTCCCTTAGCAACAGCATAAGGGACTTTGAGATGAGAGCTTCTGGCATGGAGCAGAGCATTCCCTGCAATAGGTTTTCTATAAACATTGTACGTTGTAACTTTACCGTTCTTATGATTCATCAGAGTGATGTCTAAAAAAAATAACTTCAAAGGTAAACTTCAAACGAACATTCTGATTTAACCTGTCAATGAAGGATTCCACATTGGAAACATTCCCTCCCCAATCCAGGAGCAAGTCATCAATATAGAATTTGTTAAAGCAGATATAATCCCTAAAGGGGTTATCATCTCTGCGAAACAGCTCACACCAACCCATAAAAATGTGTCCGCCATAGCTGTTCCATATCTTCGGAGATAAAAAAAAAAATTGCACCCGCCGCCATATTTGGTAGAGGCAAAACACATTGCCATCTTGGATCACGTGGCCCGAAACTCTAACTAACAAAATAGCGGCACACAACGTGACGGCAGCCATACTGGGAATCCTTTTCAGAGCTCCCACTCCTCTTTCCTCTTCTTTGCCTCTTAGCTTATGGCCTCTTTTGTTTTATTTACAAATGTATACTGGTATAGCGCATTTATAGAGCATCTATCTTTATAATTATATATATTAAAAGAAAGTGTCCGTTAACAAATTCACTGCCAGATACAAAAGGATTATTGAAAAAATGTATATACCTCATATCCATTATCAATAAATATGAATATTTGATGTTGTTTTCATCACTATATTTGTGGTACTCCCTGGGCTCACTCCGCAGCAGTCCAAATATATACTTGCATATTTCCTTTATGTGCATTTAACTAAAAAAAATTGTTTCCTTAATATTTACATTGCAGATATGCATAATGTCTAATATTGAACAGGATTCTGTGACTCCTGATATTCAGTCCTCTGTGGCCAAAGTCATGTCCTCTGCCATGGGGACATGTAAAAAATAGTCAAATACATAATTCAAGAGACACTTGATCCAGACCTGGCACAAACCCCTAACTCTGATACTGATTCACATCCAAAAAAAAGGATGAATAATGGGGGCGTGTCCGAGCAGCGTACCTAACCAGTCGCAACTACTGTTAGCTCTGCAAGATATCTCTCTAATCCGCCGATTTCAGAGCCTTTAACAGCAAATTCTGCCATACAAATCGACAAAATATTGCTGCCCAGCTTGTGGTGACAATACTCAAAATATCACTTGCTGTTTTCATGAAAACGGAGCTGCAGTTCGGAAGCTTAATATCTAGGGCGGCGGCCCATCCAAAGGTAGCAACCCCCCCCCAGGCTCCTCCGGGTTACCAGTGCTGGCAGCGGGAGTCTGCCTTACTGAACTTATAAGCAACATAGTGCTGCAGAAATCTCAGCGTGTCCGCTCTGTGTCCCATAACCTACCGGATAGCAGACTACTCTAAAATGGCGACCGCCTGGGAGAAGGAGCTGGAAAAAGACCTTAATCTGCGTTTCTCTAGACTGGATAATATACTTAACAGGATACTACAAAGGCCTCCTTACTGGGCCCCCACAGAGAACACTGGCCTTAGTCATTCACACTCCGATATACCAGAACAGAGCCTTACTACACTAGGATATGGGGATGGCGAACAGAAAGGAGCACCAGCGGAAGGGAGGCTTCCCTTTGTACCGGCTCAACCGCAGCAATGGGGTGATCAGGCAATACTCACTAACCCCAAAGAGGCCGACTACCATCTTTATGACAAAAAGAAAGATTTGACTGATCCCACGTTACAGATTACACTGAGGGGCTACGGCGCAACTGAAAGACGAGCATACACCTCGTGGCTGTCAGATATATCTGCATGGTCCTCCTCCATTCCGGGAGAGACGGTAGAGACTACGCTTGAAGAGGGAGAAGCCACTGATCGAGAGACAGGTACGGCAGATCTTGAACTGTATCCCCGCAATGCTAGAGCCACAATAGTACCTTCTGAGGCCGGAACAACCACTGTGACAGAGGGAGATACCGGCATGTCAGTTTTCTGGCACCTTATGTATAGCGGGTATGCCGAGGGGAGAGCACTTCAACCGGAGATAACTGCCAGTGCCTCAGAAATGCGCTTTCACAATGCCTGGGCGCCATTAACACCATGTGAATTTGAGTTAGTAATGCTAAATAACGCTATTGCCGGCTTGTCAACTGTGACTCGACTGAACTCTCCCCACCTCTCAATAACAAGCCTCAAACCAACAATAAGTCTTGATACTGGATGATAAGAACTCTGCACTTAACGTTATTATTTAGTTTCCTTCTAAAATATAGCAGTTGTGCACGTAAGTTTTGTTTAACGCAAGTCCTACTCAGTTATTATTAATTGTTCTACGAGATTAAGACTGCAATGTATATTGTATTTGAAATGCACCCCCTTTACTGATATCCCCATCAGATCCTGGAAAATGTCCGGAGAATGTTATTGTTTAACAGCTGTTCCCCCTTACCAGTTATACATATATATCTACACATTTTTAACCTTGCACTGTAAGTGCACTTGGGCTATAGGATGCGATCAAGAGTTCCCGCCCACATATATATACACTTAAGTGATAACATGAGAGTGATCTTATTGTTTATAGCTGTAAGCAGACACATACCTAACTCAATACCTTGTTTTCCGTGTCTTCATGGCAGAAGTGTATTAATTAACCCATATACAACAGGGCAGAAGTCACCTAATAGTTTTATGTCCATATGGTACAAACCCAGCAGCTAGCGGCCGGAGCTGCAGGGTGCCTTACTGATTATAAGATGCCACCTATTTACCCAGCAATATAAGACTTATTTTAAATGTTCTTTTTTAGCAAACATAAATGTATCACAGGGACTGCCATAACGTAGTTATCTCTTTATAGCAAATGTGGGACTAATATAACACTATGCTCCAAACGCATATTTAGGCAATTACTAAACCAATGGGTGATTCTCTCATTTAGTCCGGAAAAGTAAAATTACCCTATCAATGATACACAACGATTGAAGTCATCTAAATGGACATGATAGTCTAGGGGGTCCTCTCTCACCATTAAAGTTCACGTTAAACTTAATACAGCCTATCACTGCCGCTATTGGATAATTTCATGGTCTCAAAACAAAGAGGAATCTTGTCTTTTGTGGGCATAGTTGGACACGCCGTGAATGTTTGATAACCTGTTATAATTTTGCAGCGTGTATGTATGTTACTCCCAGCAAAGACCACTATGTTAAACCTTTGCAAATCGCTTTATACATTTAATCAATGTTTTGTATTTACAAAAGTTTTAAATAAAGCTCTTTTGAAAATGAAAAAAAAAAAAAAAAAAGGATTAATAATAATGAGTAACCCCACCTCCAAAATACCTATGCCTGCTTCTGAAGTGCCCGCTGCAGGTGTCTCTACTGCTGTCCCGCATCCACAGTCTGTATAGTCTTCTGCTGATTACTACCCTGAGAGATACCTCTCAGATACAAAGGCCCTTTTAGACCCTTCAGAAGAGGTCATTATAGATCCCACGAGTTAACCTATGTTCCACCCAGAACACGTAAGACATCCCAGGGGGTCGATCCGATATAAATCGTCGCCCGCAAAAGCCGGCGACGCCAATATTTGCGTGGGTTTGGTATCCTATATACGGCGTAACCTAGAAGTTACGCGCGTATATTTCTGCCGTCGCCCGCAGTTTTTTGGGCCATAGGCAGGTATACCAAACCAGCGCAGTTTGGTATCCAATATGCAGCGTAAGGACTTACGTGGCGAAAATGGAGAAAACTTACTCCATTTTCACCTCGCCACAAAAAGCAGCCGTAAGAAGCCTTACGCTGACTATTGGAGCCCCGTAACTCCCTAAACTAACTAGAAAATAAACCTAACACCTAACGCATGCGCAATGTCTATCTCCCTGTCAACCGCGATCTGCTAAAATAAACCTAACACCTAACGCATGCGCAATGTCTATCTCCCTGTCAACCGCGATCCCCCCCCCCCCCCCCCGAAATCCCTAATAAAGTTATTACCCCCTAAACCGCCGCTCCCGGACCCCGCCGCCATCTACATAAACTAACCCCCTACTGTGAGCCTCTAAAACCGCCGCCATCTACCTTATCTATCCCCTAATCTGACCCCTTACACCGCCGCCACCTATATAAAAATTATTAACCCCTAATGTAAGCCCCTTACACCGCCGCCATCTCTATTAAAATGATTAACCCCTAATTTAATCTACCTACCCCGCCGCCAGCTATATTATCTATATTAACCCTAAGTATATTATAGTTAATATAGGTATTACATTATATATATTAACTATATTAACCCTAATTATATTAGGGTTAATATAGTTAATATAGTTACTATAGTATTTATATTAACTATATTAACTCTATCTAACCCTAACTAAATTTATATTAAATTAATCTAATTCATTTATAAACTAAAATATTCCTATTTAAATCTAAATACTTACCTATAAAATAAACCCTAAGATAGCTACAATATAATTAATAATTACATTGTAGCTATGTTAGGGTTAATATTTATTTTACAGGTAAATTGTTAATTATTTTAACTAGGTATAATAGATATTAAATAGTTATTAACTATTTAATATCTACCTAGTTAAAATAATTACCCAATTACCTGTAAAATAAATCCTAACCTAAGTTACAAATACACCTACACTATCAATAAATTTAATAAACTACAAACATCTATCTAAAAATACAATTAAATTAACTAAACTAAATTACAAAAAAAAACAAACACTAAATTACAAAAAATAAAAAAAAGATTACAAGATATTTAAGCTAATTACACCTATTCTAAGCCCCCTAATAAAATAATAAACCCCCAAAATAAAAAAAATTCCCTGCCCTATTCTAAATTCAACAAATTTCAAAGCTCTTTACCTTACCAGCCCTTAAAAGGGCCTTTTGTGGGGCATGCCCCAAAGAATTCAGCTCTTTTGCATACAACAAATACAATACCCCCCCCCCCATTACAACCCACCACCCACATACCCCTATTCTAAACCCACCCAAACCCCCCTTAAAAAAGCCTAACACTACCCCCCTGAAGATCTCCCTACCTTGTCTTCACCACACCGGGCCGAACTCCTGATCCGATCCGGGCGATGTCTTCCTCCAAGCGGCAAAGAAGAATTCTTCCTCCGGCGATGTCATCCTCCAAGCGGCAAAGAAGAATTCTTCCTCCGGCGACGTCTTCCTCCAAGCGGCAGCAAAGTCTTCATTCTTCCGGCGGCATCTTCAATCTTCTTTCTTCGCTCCGCCGCCGCGGAGCATCCATCCCGGCCGACTGCTGAACTTGGAATGAGGTACCTTTAAATGACGTCATCCAAGATGGCGTCCGCCGAATTCCGATTGGCTGATAGGATTCTATCAGCCAATCGGAATTAAGTTAAAAAAATCTGATTGGCTGATTGAATCAGCCAATCAGATTCAAGTTCAATCCGATTGGCTGATCCAATCAGCCAATCAGATTGAGCTCGCATTCTATTGGCTGATCGGAACAGCCAATAGAATGCGAGCTCAATCTGATTGGCTGATTGGATCAGCCAATCGGATTGAACTTGAATCTGATTGGCTGATTCAATCAGCCAATCAGATTTTTTTAACTTAATTCCGATTGGCTGATAGAATCCTATCAGCCAATCGGAATTCGGCGGACGCCATCTTGGATGACGTCATTTAAAGGTACCTCATTCCAAGTTCAGCAATCGGCCGGGATGGATGCTCCACGGCGGCGGAGCGAAGAAAGAAGATTGAAGATGCCGCCGGAAGAATGAAGACTTTGCTGCCGCTTGGAGGAAGACGTCGCCGGAGGAAGAATTCTTCTTTGCCGCTTGGAGGATGACATCGCCGGAGGAAGAATTCTTCTTTGCCGCTTGGAGGAAGACATCGCCCGGATCGGATCAGGAGTTCGGCCCGGTGTGGTGAAGACAAGGTAGGGAGATCTTCAGGGGGGTAGTGTTAGGCTTTTTTAAGGGGGGTTTGGGTGGGTTTAGAATAGGGGTATGTGGGTGGTGGGTTGTAATGGGGGGGGTATTGTATTTGTTGTATGCAAAAGAGCTGAATTCTTTGGGGCATGCCCCACAAAAGGCCCTTTTAAGGGCTGGTAAGGTAAAGAGCTTTGAAATTTGTTGAATTTAGAATAGGGCAGGGAATTTTTTTTATTTTGGGGGTTTATTATTTTATTAGGGGGCTTAGAATAGGTGTAATTAGCTTAAATATCTTGTAATCTTTTTTTTATTTTTTGTAATTTAGTGTTTGTTTTTTTTTGTAATTTAGTTTAGTTAATTTAATTGTATTTTTAGATAGATGTTTGTAGTTTATTAAATTTATTGATAGTGTAGGTGTATTTGTAACTTAGGTTAGGATTTATTTTACAGGTAATTGGGTAATTATTTTAACTAGGTAGATATTAAATAATTAATAACTATTTAATATCTATTATACCTAGTTAAAATAATTAACAATTTACCTGTAAAATAAATATTAACCCTAACATAGCTACAATGTAATTATTAATTATATTGTAGCTACCTTAGGGTTTATTTTATAGGTAAGTATTTAGATTTAAATAGGAATATTTTAGTTTATAAATGAATTAGATTAATTTAATATAAATTTAGTTAGGGTTAGATAGAGTTAATATAGTTAATATAAATACTATAGTAACTATATTAACTATATTAACCCTAATATAATTAGGGTTAATATAGTTAATATATATAATGTAATACCTATATTAACTATAATATACTTAGGGTTAATATAGATAATATAGCTGGCGGCGGGGTAGGTAGATTAAATTAGGGGTTAATCATTTTAATAGAGATGGCGGCGGTGTAAGGGGCTTACATTAGGGGTTAATAATTTTAATATAGATGGCGGCGGTGTTAGGGGCTCACTTTAGGGGGTTATAGATATAATATAGCTGGCGGCGGGGTACGGGAGCGGCGGTTTAGGGGTTAATAACTTTATTAGGTTGCGGCGGGGTAAAGGAGCGGCGGTTTAGGGGTTAATAGCTTTTTTATTGTTAGGCTAGTGAGGGGGGATAGCGGATAGAGGGTTAGACAGTGCGGGCTATGTTAGGGAGGCGTGTTAGACAGTGCGGGCTATGTTAGGGAGGCGTGTTAGACAGTGCGGGTGTTTTAAACTTTAGTCAGGTTTTATAGGCGCCGGCAGTTTCTAATGTGCCGCAAGTCACTGGCGACGCCAGAAATTTGTACTTACGCAGATTTCTGGACATCGCTGGTTTGTGAGACTTACGGCACGTTAGCATCTGACGGCGACCTATATGGGATGGCTCGAGTTGCGAGCTGAAACTGCGGGCGACGCCGGTTCCCTCGCTTGCGCCGCAAACTGCGATCGATATCGGATCGCGCCCCAGATCTTCTAAATGGACACCTGCACCCCATATTTTAAAATTTGTGCAACACTAGTTGTGTAAGCCCTTTCCTAATGCAGCACTTAATAAATATGCACAAAGTGTCCTCATCCTTTTCTCCCAGACAGAGAGTCAACCACTCCGGAATTCACTCCAATAATCGTCAGGTTTATGACCAGAAGTGGACGAGATCCCAGAAGGGATATATTTAAATTCTTGAAAGCCACTCAAGAAACTCCTGGATCTGGTAGGCCCTCTTACACAGATCTTGCAACTAGCAGACAATTCAGTCATTACCTCACGACCCCTCAAGTCCTAAAAAGTCAGAGCACCCTTTCTAGGATAGACCCCAAATTAGTGGAAATGGCATGCTCAGAAGGGGGTTCTGCTCCAAAAGGTCTTCTTTTTGGGAAATCTTTTATTAGACAGCTCAACAGGGACTACAGAGAAAGTCACTCACCAGGGCTTCCTCAGCAATATGTTTTTGGTTAAGAAAAAGATGGAGGGTTTTGCTCTGTTATAAATTTAAAAGAGCTCAACCTGTACTTTGGATACAGACATTTCAAGATGGAAGTGATTTATTTCCTCAGAGACACATTACAATCAGGGGATTGGCTGGTCCGTCTACACCTCAAAGATGCTTACCTCACAGTTCCCATGTCCACATCTAACAGACACTATCTCCAATTTCTTTGGAAAGGGGACCTCTGGCAGTTTACCTGCCTCTGTTTTGTTTTTTGGTTCCCTACTAGACTATGTCATAGACTTAGACGCCAGTCTGTTGGGATGGGGAGACTCTTGTGACTCCATGGGAGGCAAATGGACCTCAGAGGTATTCTTTACTACATATCAGCTCATTGTTGGATCCTTTGCGATCCGTTCATTCACAGATTTGTTAATGAACTGCTGTGTTCTCCTTCATATGGACAATATTTCAGCTATCCAATATATTAATAAGCCAGGGCACCAGGTCACAGACCCTTTCGAATTTTACAGAACAGTTTTACCAGTTCTGCTTTGACCACATGATATTGGTGACGGCGGAGTATTTAACAGGGCAGTCCAAGGTCATAGTGGACTGGTTTTCCGGGTACTTGAAGAATGCGAGTGACAAGGGGTTGCACAGACAGATCTTCCTCCACCTTCAATCCCTCAGGCGTCCCTTTTCTCTTAGCCTATTTGCGTCCAGGAAAAACACTCAGCTCCCAACTTACTTCAGTTGGCTACCAGACTCAGAAGTGAGTGCCATGTATGCTTTTTTTCAACCTTGGCCCCCATCAGGGGCTTATGTCTTTGTAATGTCTGAAAAGAGACAAAGTTTAGGTTGGATCCACTACCTCCTTTATATAGGTTTTTAAGCTATCATTTTCTAAATTAAGTGCAGTAAGACCTTCAGTTAACATTTCTACCTTAGTAGTTAATGTTTGAATATGTGTTGCCATATCAGTTGGGTCCATGTTTATAACAGGCTTGGTATTTCTGTAATGTCTGAAAAGAGACAAAGTTTAGGTTGGACCACAGCTACTGATAGCAGACTATATGTGGTTGTTGCTGAGTGTGTAGCAGGAGATTACTTAGATATTACCCCTAAGTAATATGTAAGAACCTAGCACACACACAGGAAGCAGTTTAATATATGAAAAGCAAGAAACAGCAGAAATCACTATAGCTGACGCAGCATTTGAATATGGGATTCAGCAGTGTAACTTGGTTGCTTACAATCAGTTTATACAAAATGACATGTATAAGAAATACATAGATGCGCATGTAAAATAGATTTGGCAAAAAGGTTTAAGTTAAATATGACTTCAGCAGAATAACTAGTTTGAGTAGAATCCGTTATACCATTGATACTTATAAAACATAGTGGATGCGCATAATTGACAAAATAGGCAAAGAGAGTAAATGCTAGGCAAAGAACCCCTTGATTAAGATACCTGAGGCAGACTGAGGGAAAGTGGAGTCCGGTACACCGGTTGCACTGGTTTGTGCAGAGAGCGGTTGTTTGCTACGGTGATGGCGGCAGTACAGAGATGCGGCAGTATCTGGCGTGTGACATCACAGAGGCCGAAGTTCCGGTTAGCGCAGCAGGTCCCTGTACAGGAAGAAAGACTGGACTCAGTGGTTTGAGATGCGAAAGAGCTCCGTGCAATCAGGAGGTCAGTGTGGAGCTTGGGTCCGGTTAGTGAAACAATACCAAGCACTGATTAGATCTAGATGCTGGTATTTAAAGGGGAATGTATGAGGCATTAAAGGGCCAGTGATAAGACATATGGTAGTAAATGGTAGTAAATGCAAAGAAGCATGACAGGACACCCCCTCCAAGGAGCAGCACCGATGCTCAGGATCTAGGTCGATCTGGGTACCTCTGATGGAAGCGGGATATCAGCCTGGGAGCAGAGATGTTAGTGGCAGGCTCCCAAGAGTTGTGTTCAATGGAGTAATCCTTTCAGTTGATAAGATACTGAAGAATACCCCTCACACGTCTAATGTCCAAAATGTCCTCAACCTCATACTCCATGTTGGGGTCTACAGAGATAGGAGGTAGGGTAGTATCAGTACACCGATCACGTACAAGGCGGTAGGGTTTAAGTAGTGAAACGTGGAACGTAGGGTGTATTTTCAGGGAGGTAGGTAGTGTGAGACGAACAGCGTTACAGTTGATGATTCTCTGTATAGGAAATGGTCCTATGAAGAGAGGCGAGAGCTTTCTAGATGGAGTGGATAAGTGAAGATTTTTGGTGGAGAGCCAGACCAGATCTCCGACAGAATATGAAGGAGGAGGAGTACGCCTTCGATCGTAATATTTTTTCTGTATAACCTTTGCATCTTCGATAGCTTGCTTAACAGTAGTGATGTCCCGAACTGTTCGCCCGCGAAAGGTACACAGCGAACATAGGTTGTTCGCGTTCGCGTTTGTGGGCGAGCACATGGCGATGTTCGATCCGCCCCTATGTGTCATCATTGTGGAAACTTTGACCCTTTATGTCACAGCCGCCTGGCACATTAGAGCCAATCAACATCAGACACTCCCTCACAGACACTCCCAGCTACTCGGAATCCGCCATTTTAGACTCATAACGACCTTGCTTTTTTAATGAGAGGACGTGTTGTGTTTTTGCTCCTGACATTAATAGGAAAAACATAGCTAGGCTAGTGTATTTACAGTCCAGAAGGACTCCACTCATCTCTGCTGCAAGCACAGCACCCCAAAAAGCCCTTTTTAGGGCTATATTTCGTGCCGTTTTTTTATTTTTTCCTTTTTTTTTTTATTAGCATTTGCCTGGCTTTCAGCTGTGTGTTTAAGGCTCACAGCATATGCTGTGACTACTGCCACCACTGATATCTCCCTAACAACATTAGTTTAAATTTAACTAACCCAAAAATATAATTATTTTTCTAGTGTAATTTTTTTTCATTTTCTATCAGGCCAGTGTCACACAGCATATACTCTGGTTCATTGCTCTGTGCCAGCCAGCAGCCAGCAGTGTTAATATCCGTTTATAACATTATTTTTAATTTTAAAAAAAAACACAAAAAAATATTTTTCTAATGTAATCTAATTACATTTACTATCATGCCTGTGTCACTCAGCATTAATATACCTCTTTTTTTCAGTCTTGTGGTTAATTGGTCTGTGCCAGGCAGCCACCCAGCACTCATATCTATTTTTCTTTCACCTTAATTTTAATATATAAAAAAAAAAATTTTTAAATTTGTTTGCTAGTGTAATCTAATATAATTTTCTATCCGGCCTGTGTGTTTTGCTGACATAGAGAGCCTACTGTGTTTACTTGCTGCCCTCCCTAGTCTATGAGCCACGACTCATATGTGTTTAACCTTTTTTTAATCCCCCCCCCAAAAAAATAATTTCAATCATTTTTCTAGTGTAATCTAATAGTATTTTCTATCAGGCGTGTGTGTATCCGACATACAGAGCCTACTGTTTTTAATAGCTGCCCTTCCAAGGCTATCAGCCACGACTCATATGTATGTTCTTAACCTTTTTCTTAAAAGCATACTGTTGTTATAATTGCTGCCCTACGTAGCAGCCAGCCAGTGCGACCACTCATAGAGTCATATGTGCATTGCACTTCTTAACATAATTTTAATATTAAAATCTAAAATTTTAAAATATTTTGCTAGTGTAATGTAACTTAATTTTCTATCAGTCCTGTGTTTTTGTCACTTACACAGCATACTGTGTTAAATTGCTGCCCTACCTACCATCCACGACTCATATCTGCCAGCCTGTCTGCCAGGCCCAAGTAGCCAATTAGTGGCACCAATCACAATTCTTGTAACAGTAATAAAAAAAATTAAAAAAACATAATTTTTTGGACTGCAAATATTCAGTCTCCTAGGGCCATTGAATTTCATTTACCTCCTGCCTGCCACTGCCAGCCTTTTGTGCCAGGCCGTCTAGCCAACTATTTACACCAATCATAATTGTTGTCACAGTCAGACAGTATAGTTATTAATTTAAATAAAAAAATTTTTTAGTGTTGATCTTAATCCTCAGTTTGCTCGTGCCTTTGAATTGCACTTTTCTACAGCCTTCCAAGCCTGTGTGCCAGGCCTACTTAAAAAATATTTACACCAATCATATTTGTTGTGACAGTATTCTTAATAATTAAAAATTAAAATTGTTGGTAATAGTTGTTGAGAATCCTCAGTTTGCTGGTGCCATTGAATAGCACTTTCCTGCTGCCTTGCAGCCTGCTGTGAGCCAGGCCCACCTAGCCAATTGTTGCCAGCAATCATACATTGTAGTATTTGGTTAGGCTAATCATGATGGCCATGTAGACCACCACCACCGAGAGTCCTGGAAGTAACAGGGATGATGAGATGAAAGTGCTAAGAATAGTACTACTTGAAACAACAGAGTTAGCCATGGGTGTTAATCCAAGACCGCTTGGATTTATTTTGTATTGGGTGCAGCTAATCATGCAGGCCATATAGAGCTGACAACATTCGGTGTTGTATCAGCTATAAAAATAATAAGAACTGTACTATCAAAATACAGACAATGAAGGGCCTATGAAGACTGAGCAAAGGTTGGATTGTAGTATTTTGTTCGGCTAATCATGATGGCCATGTAGACCGCCCGTAACAGGGATGAAAGTGCTAAGAATAGTACTAATTGAAACAACAGAGTTAGCCATGGGTGTTAGTCTAAGACCACTCGGCTTTTTTTTGGGTTTGGGTGCAGCTAATCATGAAGGCCAGATAGACCTGCCACCATTTGGTGTTGTAACAGGTATGAAAATGCAAAGAACAGTACTACTTAACACAACCTACTTACCATGGGTCCCAGAGCATATGTTTGGTTGTTATATTTTGTAAGGGTAATCATGCAGGCCTATAGACCTCCACCGATAGGGTGAGTATGAGTAACAGCTATTAAAATGCGAAGGACATTACTAATTAACACAACATAGTTACCATGGGTCGCAGACCAAGAGCAGATGTCTTATTATTATATTTTGTATGGGTAATCATCCAGGCCGTATAGACCTCACCAAATAGGGGGAGTTACAGAGATTAAAGTGCTAAGAATGGTAGTACTTAAAACACAACCTCGTTAAAATAGGTAGCAGACCACATGTCTTATTATTATAATTTTTCAGGGTAATCTGGCAGGCCATATAGAACTCCCTCGATAGGGGGGGGGAACAGGGATTAAAGTGCTAAGAAAAGTACTAATTGACACAAGCTAGTTGGGTCCAAGAACGCATGTTTGATTATTAGAATTTATTAGGGTAATTATATATCTAACAAATCTATCTATTTCTCTTCTATCGATTCTATCTAACTATCAATCTATGTATATCTATCTATCCTATCTATCACTATCAATCTATCTTCTGTCCGGGATGTTTTGAGACAGCCACTTTGGGAATGTTAGTTGATTTAGACCCATTATGGCTTAAAAGCAGACTCTGCATCAACTATGTAATTTTCCATGGGAGTTTTGCCAGGGATCCCCCTCCAGCATGCAACAGTCCAGGTGTTAGTACCCTTGAAACAACTTTTCCATCACTATTGCGGCCAGAAAGAGTCCTTGTAGGTTTTAAAGTTCGCCTGCCTATTGAATTCAATGGCGATTCGCGCGTTCGCGAACAATACCGGAAGTTCGAGTCCGCAGTTCGCGAACCGAAAATTTTAGGTTCGCGACATCACTACTTAACAGTTGCGAAATTTGAGTTAATGGTGGATGTCAGGTCAGAGATGTGGGGATGGTCCGGAACTAGTTCAGGTAAGTATTGGAATGTTGGATGGAAACCATAATTGATGTAGAAGGGTGTCTGTTTAGTGGTAGAGTGCACTGTGTTGTTGAAGACGAATTCAGCATAATGCAACTGTTGAGACAAGGAATGTTGAGTGGTATGACAGTATGTTCGTAGAAATTGCTCCACCCATTGATTGCACCGCTCTGTCTGTCCGTTTGTCTGCGGATGGTAGGAGGAAGATAAGGATTTATCAATGGAGAACTGTTTACAGAAGGCAGACCACAGAGCGCTAGTGAACTGAGACCCATGGTCAGTTAATATTTTCCTGGGTAAACCATGTAGCTTAATAACATTGGTTAGTAAGAGTTGTATGGTTTCTGCAGCGGATGGAAGCTTGTGATAAGGTATCAGGTGGAGCATTTTACTGAAAAGGTCAACTACCACAAGAATTGTGGTGTTTTTATCGGATTTTGGTAGGTCAACGATGTAGTCTAAGGCGATCTCTTGCCAGGGTTTATCCGGTGTAGGTGTGGAAAGTAATAGTCCGAAGGGTGGTCTCTTATTCCTTTTAGAAATTGTACAGGAGGGGCAGGTGTTTATGAACTGTATAACATCTGGTAACATGGTAGGCCACCAGTAGGATCTCTGTAATAGCTCCTTGGTTTTTGTTAAACCACAATGTTCTCCGAGAGGTGAGTCATGAGCAGACCTAAGTAGTTGATGTCGTAGAGACGGAGGGATGTAGTATTTTATTTAATAGCAGTAGAGTTCATCGTTATTCTTCAGTAAAAGATATAAAGGTTTAGAAGGATCCTTGATTTGTTCAGTACATAATATAGGAAGCGACTCTATGAAAAAAAGGAGGAAATTTTCTTCTGGAATAACTTGTTGATTGGAGGTTTGTGCTATTGATGGTTGTGGTAGTCGAGAGAGTGCATCTGCTTTACCATTCTTGCTTGCGGGTCTGTACGTGATGAGGAAATTGAAACGTGAAAAGAAGAGATTCCATCGGACTTGTCGAGCAGAGAGTGTTCTGGTGGACTTCAGGAATTGTACGTTCCTGTGATCCGTGTAGACTATAGAAGGTGTTGTAGCTCCTTCGAGTAGATGTCTCCATTGTTCGAATGCGGCCTTTATGGCGAGGAGTTCTTTTTTCACCTACTGGATAATGTCTCTCCACAGTAGTTAAAGTCCGGGAATAGTAAGCTACTGGGTGTAGAGGTTGTTGGAGAGTCTCTCTTTGGGAGAGAATGGCTCCAAGCGCAAAGTCAGATGCATCCACTTCGAGAGTGAATGGGAGATCGGTGTTAGGGTATCTCAGGATAGGAGTGGATGTAAAACTTGTTTTCAGTTTCTCAAAAGCATTTTGGGTGGCAGTGGACCACATGAATTTTATGTTTTGTTTTGCAAGATTAATGAGGGGTTTAGCCAGAGATGAATAGTTTTTAATAAATTTTCTGTAAAAGTTGGCGAATCCAAGAAAACTTTGTACTTGTTTTCTAGAAGTGGGGATAGGCCAATCTAGTACCGTTTTGATCTTATTGTCATCCATACGTATGCCCTTATCAGATATGATGTAGCCAAGGAAAGGAATACTGTTTGCGTGGAAAGTAAATTTTTCGGCTTTCACATATAACGAATTGCTTCTAAGACGTGTGAGAACCTGTCGGACATGGATTTTGTGCTCTGAGAGGTTTTTTGAGAAAATAAGGATGTCGTCCAAATAAATAACCACGTAGGAGTCAAGTATATCCTTGAAAATATCATTTATCAGGTGCTGGAAGGTGGCAGGGGCATTGCAGAGACTGAATGGCATGACTACATATTCGTATAACCCATAACGAATACGGAATGCAGTCAGCCATTCGTCTCCTGCCCGCATCCTGATCAAGTTGTATGCGCCCCTTAGATCTAATTTAGTGAAGACCCTAGAGCCCACTAGGCGCTCGATTAATTCTGGGATAAGTGGTAGGGGGTAACGTTTTTTTATGATTATTTTATTTAGCTGCCTGTAGTCCACTATAGGTCTTAGAGAACCATCCTTATTTTTCACAAAGAAAATTCCTGCTGCTGCAGGAGAGGTCGATGGCCTAATGAAAAGCCTTTTTTGAGATTTTCATCGATGTATGATCTGAGGTGTAGTAATTCCGGTTTGGACAGAGGAAAGATATGCCCACAGGGTATAACTGCTCCAGGTAGTAGATCGATCGGACAGTCATATGGCCTGTGTGGCGGAAGGTTCTCAGATTGAGTTTTGCTGAACACATCAATAAACTCTGCGTAATCAGTAGGAACATTTGACTGTAAGTGTTCTGAGGAAGGTTGAAGAAGTGGATGGGGAAAGCAAGTAGTTTTGCAATACTCTGAACTAAACTGTAGGGAGAGAGAAGACCAGGAGATCAGAGGATCATGTTGCCGAAGCCATTGTAACCCTAAAATTAAAGGGAAGTCTGGTGAAGTAATAACGTCAAATTTAATGTACTCCCTATGGTGACACTCAGTTGACATCAGGAAAGGAGTGGTTTCAAACAGAACAGGACCTGTGGACAAGACCTTGCCATCAATTCCCCTCAAATGAACAGGAGACAATTTCTTATGCAGGGGAATTTTATTATTTTCACAAAAGGTTACATCAATATAAGAAAGAGAGGCTCCGGAGTCAATAATCCCTTGGACGGTCACCCGTGTTTGGTCCCACTGTAAGACAAGAGGAGTTTTGCAGTAATGAGTGCATTTGAGATCAGATTTTATTGAGGAAAGGGGAGTAGTCAGCTTACCCTTTCTTTGGCGGGTTAGGTTAGGACAGTCTCTGACCCCATGTTCTTCAGAAGCGCAATACATGCAAAAGTTATGAGTGCGGCGTCTTATCTTCTCCTGAGAGCTTATTGGTCCTCGTAGGAAAGCAATGTCCATAGGTTCTGGTGGGGGTTTTGAATGTGTACTGGGTATGTTGGATGTGATTTTTTGCCTAGAAGCTGAGTCATGACTAGTTCTCTCATGATGTCTTTCCCTAAGCCTCCTATCTATACAAATACTGAGATCTATAAGTTGTTCCAGTGTAGGGGGTATTTGGGTACGTGATAGCTCATCCTTAATAGCTTCTGACAACCCTAAGCAAAATTGATTTCGCAGGGACAAGTTGTTCCATTGGGTGTCAGGAGCCCACCTTTTGAATTCAGCAATATATTCCTCGACCTCTCTTTTTCTCTGCTTTAAGGACCTCCTAGCGTTTTCAGCAGTTTGTTGTTTAAAGGGGTCCTCATAGATTTGTGCTAAGGCAGAGAAAAAGGAGTCCAAGGAATTGAGTATCTCATCATTGTGCTCTAAAAATGTGTTTGCCCATGCCCTGGGCTCACCTCTTAAGTAAGAAATGGTTGTCATGACTTTTACCCTATCATTAGGATAGGTATATGGTTTGAGGGTGAATTATAGATAGCAGGAATTTTTGAATTCTCTAAAAATCTTTCTATCACCAAAAAAAGGCTCAGGAGTACTAATTTGGGGTTCCTGTGGAGGGGGCTTCCTATCCACTACCTCCTTTATATGGGTTTTTAAGTTATCATTTTCTAACTTAAGTGCAGTAAGACCTTCAGTTAACATTTCTACCTTAGTAGTTAATGTTTGAATATGTGTTGCCATATCAGTTGGGTCCATGTTTATAACAGGCTTGGTATTTCTGTAATGTCTGAAAAGAGACAAAGTTTAGGTTGGACCACAGCTACTGATAGCAGACTATATGTGGTTGTTGCTGAGTGTGTAGCAGGAGATTACTTAGATATTACCCCTAAGTAATATGTAAGAACCTAGCACACACACAGGAAGCAGTTTAATATATGAAAAGCAAGAAACAGCAGAAATCACTATAGCTGACGCAGCATTTGAATATGGGATTCAGCAGTGTAACTTGGTTGCTTACAATCAGTTTATACAAAATGACATGTATAAGAAATACATAGATGCGCATGTAAAATAGATTTGGCAAAAAGGTTTAAGTTAAATATGACTTCAGCAGAATAACTAGTTTGAGTAGAATCCGTTATACCATTGATACTTATAAAACATAGTGGATGCGCATAATTGACAAAATAGGCAAAGAGAGTAAATGCTAGGCAAAGAACCCCTTGATTAAGATACCTGAGGCAGAATGAGGGAAAGTGGAGTCCAGTACACCGGTTGCACTGGTTTGTGCAGAGAGCGGTTGTTTGCTACGGTGATGGCGGCAGTACAGAGATGCGGCAGTATCTGGCGTGTGACGTCACAGAGGCCGAAGTTCCGGTTAACGCAGCAGGTCCCTGCACAGAAAGACAGACTGGACTCAGTGGTTTGCGATGCGAAAGAGCTCCGTGCAATCAGGAGGTCAGGGTGGAGCTTGGGTCCGGTTAGTGAAACAATACCAAGCACTGATTAGATCTAGATGCTGGTATTTAAAGGGGAATGCATGAGGCATTAAAGGGCCAGTGATAAGACATATGGTAGTAAATGCAAAGAAACATGACAGCCTTTCACCCATTATCTATGATTCTCAAGGTTCTCCTCCACGTCCGCAGACTTCAAGTCAAAATATTTCTCATCACTCCATTCTGGCCAGCCCAGGCCTGGTTTCCAGCACTATTAGAACTGTCAGTCTAACCTCCTATGTTAATTCAGCCCTATCTGGTTCTTCTTCAAAACACCAATGGATCTCCCAATTCTCTGGTATTGAACAACAGCCTCCAGCTGTTAGCCTGGACAATTTCAGGGGTTTCGGGGATGTCTTAGGCCTTTTGTCATTGGCTTGTGGACTCCTACAGCATTCTTGGGCCCCATAAACTAGAAGATCTTACATTGCAGCCTGGGCTGTGTGCCTTTGCTGGTGTGTGGATAAACATGTTGATCCCTATTCGGCCTCTCTCTTAGAAGTTGCAAATTTCCTTGCACACGTATACCAACAAGGGAAGGCCTATCGTACTATCAAACTCTTTCGATCAGCTATTTCTGCAGCTCATTACCTGGTGAACGGTTTCCCTTTGGGTAAAGAACCTCTAATATGCCAGCTTATGCAAGGTATTAGACTAAAAGTATCCCCTTTGTCTAAGTACCAACACCTCTGGGATGTCACCTTGTTTTTTTCTCTATTCAAATCCTGGTCTAGTAATGCCCAGCTCTCCCATAAAAAGTTACCATCTTCCGCTCAGGAGTGCATTTCTCAATTAATAGACGCACTAAGAATTTTTCTACTGCTGTTTTTTATCCCTACTTAGAGGAGGAACTACTGCTGTGTGTAGCGGTGTGCCTTAAGGAATATATAGCACGAGCATCATCATCAAGACATTTTTTCATTTGTTATGTTCAATCTTTCTGCCCCATATCTTCTACCATTGCTAGATGGGTCATGTCCCTAGCTTTCGTACCTCCCTGTTTCAGGGCTCACTCTTTAGGGGGAACCTCTGCATCTTGTGCTTTCCTGCATGGTTGTCCCTTACAAGATCTTCTCTCTGCAGCAGACTGGTCCTCTCACCTGTCTTTCGGAGATTCTATTTTAAATCTATATCTCGTGTAACTCTACTTTTTATGGGTTGGTCAGAGTTGTTCCACATCTTTGGACATGATATTGCACATATTGCACAGAATTTGCTTTAATTTTTGCACAGTGTAGACTTCACAGCTTATCACACCATCAGCATGTACAATCTAATTGTTAACTCTGTCCTGGAATTAATTTCCACATACCAACTTCTGAAGCAATATTAAAAAGCCAGGAGACATACTGATACTGCTGAAAACAGATAAGGTATCTAGCCTATTTGCTCTATGCAAAATTCCCATTGGATTTGTAGCAATGCTCTGATATTTATGGAAATAAAATTATTCTAACTCAATATGTTTGTCATATTTGTGATTATAATACCATCTATGCAAAATGTTATCATTCATTTCTAGCATAGAAGTTGATTCTGATGAAGACATAATAGATTGAAAAATGTTTTGTCCTTGACGGGGCAATTTTCCAAACTAGGTGGCATAAAACCAGGGGGGGATTTGAATAAGCAATTTGAAAATCATAGAGATGGCATGGGGGATAGATGTTTCATAGTTAGTCAATGATCTCAACATGTTACGTTTAAACCTGTGATTATTTACATGGCTTTATACCCTACTATAGTGAAACCAGTTAGTGAACCATATACAGCCATTCTCTTGTAGTTCAGTGTGGCTAAGGACATGAGTTTAATTACTGAGCATGTAAATTGATATGTCTCTCTTCTTGTCACGCAACCCTTGAATAGTCGTAAAAATTCCTCATTTACCACCAACGACATCACCGGAGAGGGTTTCAAGGAGAGATTTGTCATGCCCTGGAATCGAACCTGGGTCCCCAGCTGCTGCTTTACCTGTGTGCCACTTGCAGATTTTAGCTTCAAGCTATCTGCAGCTGCATCAACAGCAATCTCCCACAGCCTATATTAAACCAGCCCTTCCTCTAGTTCTTCCCCATTTATTGAACAAGTATGTGGATGTGTTTGTGCTGAATATTTCCTTCTACTGATTTTGTACTGCTGCTGCAAGATTTGGATTTGACCATTGCTTGTTTCCCGCTGCTGTTCTTGCTTGCTGATTCTGTACCTACTTGCTAGTACTGGACTTTGATCTTTTGCCTGTCTGACTATTATCTGCATTTGCTCTGCACATTTCCTAGGTCCTATTTTGAACTCTCTTTAAATCAAGCCTGTCTGTATCACTATTGTTCCCTGTGAGACTCTCCCCTTGACGCCAACTATCGGCCAGGAGTTAGGGAGAGTTTCCTGAATCGTTGGTGGTCTGTCAAATTCCTGTAATAATAGGATGAAAAAGAGGATGCCAACATAAAGCTTCTAAATGTCAGTTACAAAGCAAATGTTCTTGTGAGACCGATACCTTGGTATCTTTGTGTACACATCAGTCCACTATTCTATCAAGAAATAATGCGACCGGATGCAACTCCAGATAAGAGACTCCCAGACCACCCTGTGAATTATGTAGTTACATTACATTTCGTTTTTACTCGTGGGTGGCGTTTTTAAAAAAAAGTAGTAAATGGTATATATAGTCTAGGAAATGGGATAGGCAAGTAGTATATATAATATCTAATAATATATAATATATACATATAATGATTGCGTATATACATTAATGTTTATTACATTTATATGTCATAACCAAATGAAATATTTGTATTTGAAATGTTTTGCAATTAGTTCTCAGAATCTTGATTGTGAGATTTTAAATGGAGTAGTAAGCCTGGGTGAGATAATGTCAAATGAAGGGCAGTATTTGGTTTCAGTATGATTTTTGATGGAGTGTCTGTGCATTACACTTGTTATTTTGACATAACATGGATAGTCCAATCAGCAGATGCATGATAGAGATTTGTTGAGTTTAATGTCCCATTAAGAAGTTCAGCCACCAAAACAAAAGTGCAACATGACAAACCACCCACTAAAGAGTTTGATTTATCTCCATACTTCCCACTTCATGAATTTTATATAATAATGTACTACAAAATTTATAACAGTGAAGTGCACAATAAAAGTACAGCACATATTAGAAATTCTTGGCAATCTTTTTGACACATCAGCAGTTCATAAACACATTTAGCAATACACTCATACTCTACACATAGTGAATAACAGACAACCATGTGTATTTAAGAGATGATGAAATTCCTTAATTAGGGGGACTCGTGCAGACTGTCTCCAGTCAAAGGCATTTTTTATTTACTAGAATATGGTCACAGCATGGGATTCTAGTTGCAAGCTACTAACATATACTGAAAATTGGATAATTCACTTATGTAAATATTTCCATTAGAGGGAAATGTGGCTTTCTTTGTACAGTATGGAATCTTTTTCAGAGCCTGCTTTATAAAATAAACATTACAGTTAATTAATTCATTGTATTTAACAAAATATATTTCAATTTATGGTATTATCTGTATCAATAATTTTCCCCATACCAATTCACAAGAATTCCTGAGTGAAAATATCATATGACAACTTGGCTGATTTTTGTTTGGTTTTCTAAGCTATCACAATCTATAAATAAAACTGAAGTCGAATTAAAGGGACACACATCGCTCCATAAACTTGCAGAAAAAAAGCCATGCAAAAACTTCCTTTAAAGTTATAAATCTATTCATTTAATTAGTCATTTAAAAATGTCTCATCACCACTTCAGCACAAAAAAACAGCCATCATTTTAGGTGTTTCCTGCCTACACAGCACTTTTTCTTTTTTTCAACCATTAGACAGAATGTAAAACGCGTAATAAAATATTGAATACCTTCTAATTTCATTTCTTCTATCTTTTTCTTGCTATATGATCTAGAAGTTATACCCAAGGGACATTCTGGTCAAAATTTATATGCACATAGATGAATTAGATCTCTGAATAGAAACCTATTTGCAATATACATGTATTGTCACAAATACATCTAGTAAAAGTTATCACTGTTTTAGTACTAACATTTTTGCTGCACGTGCTTGTGAAGCATAACTAGATATTCTCAGCGCACAAGAAATGTAAACACTGCAGCTTCTCACAGCTCCAGTGGGGCTTGTATCATGTTAGCAATTGACAAATTGAGTCATTACCAGATGGTACAAGCACCTTAGGATGTCGGAGCAAGTGCTGTGTTTAAACTGCTGGTGCACGGTGCATACTTAAATACACTTTTGAAACAGCTATAGCTTTTATTACAAGCATTGTTGCTATTACATGCATATTCTAAAAATGCTTCTATTCAAAATTGAAATGCATCCATGTTGATTCCAAGGGGCCGATTTATTAACTGTCGGACGGACGGGCTGTAGCGGATCATGTCCGTCCGACATCGCTAAATGCCGCCAGCATGTTTCCAGCAATCCAGAAACTATGGGGGTAGTTTGCAGCATCCACTACTTGTTAAATCTACCGCCAAATTTGGCTTGAACGTTGTTTTCATTTTTCAACTCTGTGCTTCAATATGCAAGTCCTACTGAAGACAGTATGTGGGTTCTCATAGCTTTTCACTGCTGCCTAGTGCAATACAATATATGTTAACAGAAAAATTAGAAAATGTAAAGGTTGCAACCAACGTAAGTTTATGAGAGGCTCATGTCTTTGTTATATATTTTGAATTTCATCAATAAAAATTTGTGGAAATATCTTTTTCATTTTGCCTCCAAATAATATATATATATATTTTACCAACACCTGCTATATCTTGCTACTAACAACTGCTTGGTTGTCAAGAAAAGAAAACTCTTAAAGAAAAATATGCCATGAGCGCTACAGGCTGTTGTAAGAATATAGTTACTGCTGTATAGAAGATGCTATGGTATATCATTCACTATGTACTGTATATCATCACTGTGGGTGATTAAAGGCTAATTGTTACAATACTTGTCATACAGAGGATCAACACTGTTATTAAAACAAGACAAGACTGTAAAAAAAAAACTGCACTTTTCCCTCAATTCAAAAATACTGCCATCAGCTAAAAAACCCTTCCTTCGATGTCAAAGCAAAGCACACTGCTGAGCCTTAGACTCAAAATTATTTATTAGCCTGCTTCATTCATTATGCTTTCAACACAACTCTGTGATGGCAGAAAATGGGTTAAATGCAAGATTTGGCTCACAATGCATCTGTGACTGCCTGCTACCTGCACAAAACTAATGTCATCCAAGCTCTAAAATTATATTGCTCCATACTATAAAGACATGAAGAGTGAAACAATAAGATTCCAGTGGCCTGCACCAACTCTCAGTCACATGCCCAAATCAAACCTCAGATCAAACAACTTGCTGCCCCTCCATATTTCACATGCACTCATTTTCAGACCTCATATCAGACCAGTGGCCCTGCAGCTAATCTGTTAACCATATTGGACCCCATGGCCTTGTAGCATCTGTCACACATGGACCTCAGATCAGATACCTGACCCTTTGTTAGCCACATACCACATCAGACTGCCTCAGCACTGTGATGTCCACATCAGACCAGATTCATTTCTTGCAACCTTTCTTTCACACACAACCATTTTAATAGTTTTTCAAATCAGAATCAGAAATAGCCTTATGGCCAAGTGTGCTTGCACAAACAAGGATATTTTCTTGGTGTATGAAGCTTCCAGAACAGGCATACAAATACAACAGTAAGACACATAATAATAAAAAATAAATAAAAATAAAAAAAATGTATAAAGACACAATTAGGCAGAATAAGAATGTTTACAGAAAAGCTAAGTACACCTATGTAATGCAATGTGTCGAAGAGAAACAATATGTACAGGTAATATGAATAAATAGGAATGAATTTACATAAAACATGAAAACACAATGGAAATATTGCACTAAACAGTGGAAGTATTGCACTTGGATATGGCCTGTGGAAAAAAAGCTGTTCCTGTGCCTAGATGTTCTGATGCTCAGTGCTCTGAAGTTCCAATCAAAGGGCAACTTTCAGAGAGGTTGTGGTCAGGCTGTGTGGAGTCTGTAATTATTTCTCCTGCCCTTTTCCTCATTATGGAAGAGTACAGGTCCTGTAGCGTGGACAGGAGAGCACCAATAATCCTCTCAGCAGTCTGGACTGTTCATTGTAGCCTTCTGTTATCCTATTCATAGTTCTGCAGTTCAATTATGGCAGCCCATCATTGTTAAAGCATTACAAAAACTCAGGGAGGTAGAATGGAAGACGCTGTTTTAATTTAAAGTGCATACTTAAATTTAAAACAAGGGAGACCTTTTTTAGACATGGACATTTTGTACAGAAAAAAAGAAAAAGGCGGGTGTGGAATTATGAAAAAAAAAAAACTGTACAAATTGTGATAAAGCTTCTAAATTCATTAAATCCGAGGTAGCAGTAATGTGACAGGACATTGGAGATTGTAAGAAATTCTAGGTTCATCTTTATTGTTGCAGATAGCAGCACAGATTGTGCCAAAACCGAACAATAGCTGTGCTGGTCAGGGTTGTCATTAGAGGTAAACTTCATACAGTATTTGAAGACCTTGTCCCAGTGGAATACACATATTGATATACATAGTGTTCTCCCCGCTGTCCAAATCCCTAGTCACACTACCCAGCATATTTTACCGACTACAAGTAAATAATGTTCATCTCCCACTAACCATGTACTCACTGCCTTAATAAAAATCATGGAGTGTACCCTGCGCGAATAAGATAACCTCAAGCTCTCCTCAAAGGGTTCCCTAGTGAGCCCCAAAGTAACTTAAGAATGTGAAAGAAAGGGGAGCGCCAAAAAAGGCTGAGGTAGAAGAATATATGAATATACACTTTAATCAATACAGTAAATAACTAATACAATTAAAAGCATGGATCCATGTCTATAACTAAAAATGCAATGAATCAATCATAAAAACAAGTGCAATGAATCAATCATAAAAATAAGTAAACAATATTACAGATAGTGTATAACAATTACACAAGAGCAATCAGGCAAGTGTGGATGAAAAAAAGGGGATAATAAGATAGTCCAAAATCACAATGGATGTCAGTGTATGTCCATCCAGACTTGCAAGTGAAATGAGAATCCCAAATAGAGAGTCCAAAAGTTGAAAATCCAAAATTGTGTCAGTGCTGGAGCAATTCAAAATTGAAAAATGGTGGAAAGAAAAATTGTGACCATAAAAATATATGAAAAAAGTGTTCAAGATCTTGTGTAAAAAATATGTGTTCCAAAAAATATCCATAAAAATAAAAATAAAAATGTCAATAAAAACGTAGCAATGTGTTAAACAAATCCTGTGTTCCTTAGGGTGATTTTGTGGTTTCAATAGATTAAGAAAAGTGCAAACATACAATAATAAAATTTGGAAAAAACCTGTGAAGAAAAGAAAAAAACAAATATGCAAAATATATCAACTGTTAGGTTCATATATAGATAATATGCTTACTTAATTCTGTTGACGCGTTTCGGCCTAGGATTAGGCCTTTCTCAAGACTAGATAATCAAGTAAACAGATTAGAATATATAGGGTCAGTGAGCAAATGATTTTTGATTGTTTGGGCGCCAAAAAAGTAGGCCACGCCGATTTCCGGTATTTTGCATTGTGGGTATAGGCAAAATATGAATATGTATAAAGTTCTATTATTTAACAGTCTGGTTCATCAGTGGATATAGAATCTTATTGGCTCTACTAAGATATAATAGCCTTGGTTAGCCTTATTTCCTTAAAATTAAAATTAGAGGCCGGAATGTCACTTCCGGTTTGACGATATCTAACTCAGTGGGATCGTCACTTCCGGTTTCATTTTCGTTTTGACCAGAGTGTTACTTACTCACTGCCTTATTAAGGGCTAGATTACGAGTGGTGCGCTAACAGTTACGCACAAGCGAAAAGGGGTTTATCTCTTGTCTTAGCGAACGCTCAACCTCAGAACTCTAGTAACTGTTTCGCAAGACAAAAGTGTCATAAAACACATAAAAATACATTACAAAGTACAGTTACACTCATAATAACACCATCTAATAAAAATTATTTAAAAAAAATATTGCACAAAAAAGTTATAAGGACTCAAAGATATGAGGTCTTAGGTGTGAGAAAACAAAAGGCAGGCAAAGGGTTTTTTTAACATTGAGATACATACACACACATGTCTAAAGATGTATATGCATGTATATATATATATATATATATATATATATTTGTACATATGTATTTATGTATTTATATGTATTTACAGACTTATATACACATATAAACACATAAATACATATGTAAACATACATAGACATATATATATAAGTGCATTGAATACCTTTGCAGTTAAGTTGATGAAACCCATATTTATGCAATATTCATTTTTAATAAAGTGTTATACTGTGTATTTACTGTAAATATTTCACTTTCAAATTTTCTGCACATAGCAGAATATGTTCTATGTATTTTTATAAATAAATAGAACATATTCTATTATGTGAAGAACATTGAAATGTGAAATATTCATACTTCCATGTCGGGTTAGCGCAAGTAGGGTTGGGATATGCAATCGGGTTCACTCGCAAGTGAAAAGTTTACTTTCAACTTGTAATACGAGCACAACCCTAAGCGCGCAAAAAAGGTTACTTCTAACACAGTTAACGCTGGAACAGGAGCAATAAATAATGCTACACTTGTAATCTGGCCCTAAATGTGGTAGCAATGTGCTGTCAGATGCACTGGTGGTTAAAGGGGTGGGCAGGCTGCAGTTAAATAATATTCTTCCCCATACAGGGCAAGATTATGAGTGGTGTGCTAAGTTTTGCACACAAGCGATAAGGGATTTATCTGGTTAATTGTTACGCGAGACAAAAAAGTTGCACAAAACACATAAAAAATACATTTAAAAGTACAGTTGCACTCATAATAACACTGCCTGATAAAAATTATTTAAAAAAAAAGGTATAAGGGCTCAAAGATGAGGTCTTAGGTGTAAGAAAAAAAAAAGCTTACAAAGGGCTTTAACACAGAGATACATACGTCTAAATATGTGTATGTATGTATGTATATATATATATATATATATATATATATATATATATATATATATACAGGGAGTGCAGAATTATTACGCAAATGAGTATTTTGACCACATCATCCTCTTTATGCATGTTGTCTTACTCCAAGCTGTATAGGCTCGAAAGCCTACTACCAATTAAGCATATTAGGTGATGTGCATCTCTGTAATGAGAAGGGGTGTGGTCTAATGACATCAACACCCTATATCAGGTGTGCATAATTATTAGGCAACTTCCTTTCCTTTGGCAAAATGGGTCAAAAGAAGGACTTGACAGGCTCAGAAAAGTCAAAAATAGTGAGATATCTTGCAGAGGGATGCAGCACTCTTAAAATTGCAAAGCTTCTAAAGCGTGATCATCGAACAATCAAGCGTTTCATTCAAAATAGTCAACAGGGTCGCAAGAAGCGTGTGGAATAACCAAGGCGCAAAATAACTGCCCATGAACTGAGAAAAGTCAAGCGTGCAGCTGCCAAGATGCCACTTGCCACCAGTTTGGCCATATTTCAGAGCTGCAACATCACTGAAGTGCCCAAAAGCACAAGGTGTGCAATACTCAGAGACATGGCCAAGGTAAGAAAGGCTGAAAGACGACCACCACTGAACAAGACACACAAGCTGAAACGTCAAGACTGGGCCAAGAAATATCTCAAGACTGATTTTTCTAAGGTTTTATGGACTGATGAAATGAGAGTGAGTCTTGATGGGCCAGATGGATGGGCCCGTGGCTGGATTGGTAAAGGGCAGAGAGCTGCAGTCCGACTCAGATGCCAGCAAGGTGGAGGTGGAGTACTTGTTTGGGCTGGTATCATCAAAGATGAGCTTGTGGGGCCTTTTCGGGTTGAGGATGGAGTCAAGCTCAACTCCCAGTCCTACTGCCAGTTTCTGGAAGACACCTTCTTCAAGCAGTGGTACAGGAAGAAGTCTGCATCCTTCAAGAAAAACATGATTTTCATGCAGGACAATGCTCCATCACACGCGTCCAAGTACTCCACAGCGTGGCTGGCAAGAAAGGGTATAAAAGAAGAAAATCTAATGACATGGCCTCCTTGTTCACCTGATCTGAACCCCATTGAGAACCTGTGGTCCATCATCAAATGTGAGATTTACAAGGAGGGAAAACAGTACACCTCTCTGAACAGTGTCTGGGAGGCTGTGGTTGCTGCTGCACGCAATGTTGATGGTGAACAGATCAAAACACTGACAGAATCCATGGATGGCAGGCTTTTGAGTGTCCTTGCAAAGAAAAGTGGCTATATTGGTCACTGATTTGTTTTTGTTTTGTTTTTGAATGTCAGAAATGTATATTTGTGAATGTTGAGATGTTATATTGGTTTCACTGGTAAAAATAAATAATTGAAATGGGTATATATTTGTTTTTTGTTAAGTTGCCTAATAATTATGCACAGTAATAGTCACCTGCACACACAGATATCCCCCTAAAATAGCTATAACTAAAAACAAACTAAAAACTACTTCCAAAACTATTCAGCTTTGATATTAATGAGTTTTTTGGGTTCATTGAGAACATGGTTGTTGTTCAATAATAAAATTAATCCTCAAAAATACAACTTGCCTAATAATTCTGCACTCCCTGTATATATATATATATATATATATATATATATATATATATATATATATATATATATATGGGTGTGTGTGTGTGCACATAGGTATTTATATGTGTATAAATGTATTAACAGACATATATACACATATAAACACATAAATACATATGTACACAACAGGTGGCCCTCGCTTTACGCCGGTTCAATTTGCGAAATTTCAGAATAACAACCTTATTTTCAGTCATGTGACTATTGAAAAGCTTTGGAAAGCAAAGTGCACTAATTAAAATAGCCAGTAGGTGGAGCTGTCCGCTTGTTTTGCAGCAAATGTATGCAACTTAAAGGGATACTAAACCCAATTTCTACAACATTGGTGTGTCCGGTCCACGGTGTCATCCATTACTTGTGGGATATTCTCCTCCCCCACAGGGAAAGGCAAGGAGAGCACACAGCAATAGCTGTCCATATAGTCCCTCCCAGGCTCCGCCCCCCCAGTCATTCTCCTTGCCGCTCTGAACAAGTAGCATCTCCTTGGGGATGGTGAGGAGTTTGTGGTGTTTAGTTGTAGTTTTTTATTCTTCTATCAAGAGTTTGTTATTTTAAAATAGTGCTGGTATGTACTATTTACTCTGAAACAGAAAGGGATGAAGATTTATGTTTGTGAGAGGAAGATGATTTTAGCAGACAGTAACTAAAATCGTTTGCTGTTTCCACATATGACTGTTGAGCTGAGAGAACTTCAGTTGGGGGAAACAGTTAGCAGGCTCTTCTGCTTAAGGTATGACTAGCCATATTTCTAACAAGACTGTGTAATGCTGGAAGGCTGTCATTTTCCCTCATGGGGACCGGTAAGCCATTTTCTTAGTCTCAAACAGAATAAAGGGCTTATTATGGGCTATAAACTGGTAGACACTTTTAGGGGCTAAATCGATTGCTTTAAGTATTATATGCAGTTTGAAGTTGTATTTCACACTTTTATAACATTGGGGAACGTTTTTAGCACCAGGCACTTGTTAAGACACCTTCCCAGTCAGGAAGGGCCTTTCTCTGTAGTAGGCAGAGCCTCATTTTCGCGCCATTACTGTGCAGTTAATTTTGAGTTCAATACATGCAGCTGCATGTGTGAGGGTCTGGAATCCACTAAAAACGTTCCTAGAAGGCTTCATTTGGTATCATATACCCCCCTGGGATTGGTGAAGTTGCAGCAAAGGCTGTGGCTGGGACTGTAAGGGGGTTAAAATTAAAAACGGCTCCGGTTTCCACATTTTAAGGGTTAACAGCTTGAAAATTGGGGTGCAATACTTTGAATGTATTAAGACACTGTGGTGAAAATTTGGTAAAGATTGGATAATTCCTTCATAGTTTTTCACATATTCAGTAATAAAGTGTGCCCTGTTTAACATTTAAAGAGACAGTAACGGTTTTGTTTTAAAACGGTTTTTGTGCTTTATTAACCAGTTTAAGCCTGTTTAACATGTCTGTACCTTCAGATAGATCATGTTCTGTATGTATGGTAGCCAATGTGGTTCCCCATTCAAATATAGTGTGATAATTGTGCCATTGCGTCCAAACAAAGTAAGGACAGAACTGTCACAAATTGTAAAGTTGCCCAGGATGATTCCTCAGATGAAGGAAGTAGAGATAGTTCTACATCATCTCCTTCTGTGTCTATACCAGTTATGCCCGCGCAGGCGACCCCTAGTACTTCTAGCGCGCCAATGCTTGTTACTATGCAGTAATTGACGGCAGTAATGGATAACTCCATAGCTAATATTTTATCCAAAATGCCAGCATTTCAGAGAAAGCGCGATTGCTCTGTTTTAAACACTGTAGAGCAGGAGGGCGCTGATGATAATTTTTCTGTCATACCCTCACACCAATCTGAAGTGGCAGTGAGGGAGGGTTTGTCAGATGGGGAAATTTCTGATACAGGAAGAATTTCTCAGCAGGCAGAACCTGATGTTGTGACATTTAAATTTAAATTAGAGCATCTCCGCGCATTACTTAAGGAGGTACTATCTACTCTGGATGATTGTGACAATCTGGTCAACCCAGAAAAATTGTGCAAGATGGACAGTTCCTTGAGGTCCCGGTGCACCCTGATGCTTTTCCGATACCTAAACGAGTGGCGGACATAGTGAATAAGGAGTGGGAGAAGCCAGGCATACCTTTTGTCCCTCCTCCTATATTTAAGAAATTGTTCCCTATGGTTGACCCCAGGAAGGACACATGGCAAACAGTCCCTAAGGTCGAGGGGGAGTTTTCTATTCTAGCCAAGCGCACGACCATTCCTATTGAGGACAATTGTGCTTTCAAAGATCCTATGGATAAAAAATTGGAGGGTTTGCTTAAAAAGATTTTTGTACAGCAAGGTTACCTCCTTCAACCTATTTCGTGCATTATTCCTGTCACTACAGCGGCGTGGTTCTGGTTCGAGGAACTGGAAAAGTCGCTCAGTAGGGAGACTCCGTATGAGGAAGTCATGGACAGAATTTACGCACTTAAGTTAGCTAATTCCTTTATTTTAGACGCCGCTTTGCAGTTAGCGAGGTTAGCGGCAAAAAATTCAGGGTTTACAATTGTGGCGCGCAGAGCGCTCTGGCTAAAGTCTTGGTCGGCGGATGTATCTTCCAAGACAAAATTGCTTAATACCCCTTTCAAAGGTAAGACCCCTTTTGGGCCAGAATTGAAAGAGATTATTTCAGTCATCACTGGGGGAAAGGGCCATGCCCTCCCACAAGATAAACCTTTCAAGGCTAAGAATAAGTCCAATTTTCGTTCCTTTCGCAATTTCAGGAACGGACCGGCTTCCAACTCGGCAGTCTCTAGACAAGAGGGTAACGCTTCCCAGACTAAACAAGCTTGGAAATCAATGCAAGGCTGGAACAAGGGTAAACAGGCCAAGAAACCTGCTGCTGCTACCAAGACAGCATGAAGAGGTAGCCCCCGATCCGGAACCGGATCTAGTAGGGGGCAGACTCTCTCTCTTTGCTCAGGCTTGGGCAAGAGATGTTCAGGATCCCTGGGCACTAGAAATAGTCTCTCAGGGTTATCTTCTAGAATTCAAGGAACTACCCCCAAGGGGAAGGTTCCACATGTCTCACTTATCTTCAAACCAAGTAAAGAGACAGGCATTCTTACATTGTGTAGAAGACCTGTTAAAGATGGGAGTGATACTCCCAGTTCCAACTGTGGAACAAGGTCAGGGGTTTTACTCAAATCTGTTTGTAGTTCCCAAAAAAAAAAAAAAAAAAAAAAAAAGAGGGAACTTTCAGACCAATTCTGGATTTAAAAATTCTAAACAAATTTCTCAGAGTGCCATCGTTCAAAATGGAAACTATTCGAACGATTTTACCTACAATCCAGGAGGGTCAATTTATGACTACCGTGGATCTAGAGGATGCGTATCTGCATATTCCTATCCACAAAGATCATCATCAGTTCCTAAGGTTCGCCTTTCTGGACAAACATTACCTATTGTGGCTCTCCCATTCGGACTAGCCACTGCTCCAAGGATTTTCACAAAGGTGCTCGGGTCCCTTCTAGCGGTTCTAAGACCCAGGGGCATTGCAGTGGCACCTTACTTGGACGACATCCTAATTCAAGCGTCGTCTCTTTCAAAGACAAAGGCTCACACATTGTTCTAGCCTTTCTCAGATCTCACGGGTGGTAGGTGAACATAGAAAAATGTTCCCTGTCTCCGTCAACAAGAGTCCCTTTCTTGGGAACAATAATAGATTCTTTAGAAATGAAGATTTTCCTGACAGATGTCAGAGAGTCAAAGCTTCTAAACGCTTGTCAAGTTCTTCACTCTGTTCTACGGCCTTCCATAGCTCAGTGCATGGAAGTAGTAGGGTTGATGGTTGCAGCAATGGACATAGTTCCTTTTGCGCAAATTCATCTAAGACCATTACAACTGTGCATGCTCAAACAGTGGAATGGGGACTATACAGACTTGTCTCCAGTGATTCAAGTAGATCAGAAGACCAGAGACTCACTCCGTTGGTGGCTGACTCAGGATCACCTGTCCCAGGGAATGAGCTTCCGCAGACCAGAGTGGGTCATTGTCACGACCGACGCCAGTCTATTAGGCTGGGGCGCGGTCTGGGATTCCCTGAAAGCTCAGGGTCTATGGTCTCGGGAAGAGTCTCTTCTCCCGATAAACATCCTGGAACTGAGAGCGATATTCAATGCTCTCCGGGCTTGGCCTCAACTAGCAAAGGCCAGATTCATAAGATTCCAATCAGACAACATGACGACTGTTGCTTACTTCAACCATCAGGGGGGAACAAGGAGTTCCCTGGCGATGAGAGAGGTGACCAAGATCATCAAATGGGCGGAGGATCACTCCTACCACCTGTCTGCGATCCACATCCCAGGAGTGGAAAACTGGGAGGCGGATTATCTGAGTCGTCAGACCTTTCATCCGGGGGAGTGGGAACTCCACCCGGAGGTGTTTGCCCAGTTGACCCAATTATGGGGCATTCCAGACATGGATCTGATGGCGTCTCGTCAGAACTTCAAGGTTCCTTGCTACGGGTCCAGATCCAGGGATCCCAAGGCGACTCTAGTGGATGCATTAGTGGCGCCTTGGACTTTCAACCTAGCTTATGCGTTTCCACCGTTCCTTCTCATTCCCAGGCTGGTAGCCAGGATCAAACAGGAGAAGGCCTCAGTGATTTTGATAGCTCCTGCGTGGCCACGCAGGACTTGGTATGCAGACCTGGTGAATATGTCATCGGCTCCACCATGGAAGCTACCATTGAGACAGGATCTTCTAGTACAAGGTCCATTCGAACATCCAAATCTAGTTTCTCTCCAGCTGACTGCTTGGAAATTGAACGCTTGATTTTGTCTAAGCGTGGGTTTTTCGGATTCTGTGATAGATACTCTGGTACAAGCCAGAAAACCTGTGACTAGAAAGATTACCATAAAATATGGAAAAGATATATCTGTTGGTGTGAATCCAAGGGATTCTCATGGAGTAAGATTAAAATTCCTAGGATCCTTTCCTTTCTCCAAGAAGGTTTGGATAAGGGATTATCAGCGAGTTCTCTAAAAGGACAGATTTCTGCTTTATCTGTCTTGTTACACAAACGACTGGCAGCTGTGCCAGATGTTCAAGCTTTTGTTCAGGCTTTGGTCAGGATCAAGCCTGTTTACAGACCCTTGACTCCTCCCTGGAGTCTAAATTTGGTTCTTTCAGTTCTTCAAGGGGTTTCGTTTGAACCCTTACATTCCATAGATATCAAGTTGTTATCTTGGAAAGTTCTGTTTTTGGTTGCTATTCTTCTGCATTATCTGCTCTGCAGTGTAATCCGCCCTATCTGGTGTTCCATTCAGATAAGGTTGTTTTGCGTACTAAACCTGGTTTCCTTCCAAAGGTTGTTTCCAACAAGAATATTAACCAGGAAATAGTTGTGCCTTCTTTGTGTCCGAATCCAGTTTCAAAGAAGGAACGCTTGTTACACAATTTAGATGTAGTCCGTGCTTTAAAGTTCTATTTAGAAGCAACAAAGGATTTCAGACAAACGTCTTCTCTGTTTGTAGTTTATTCTGGCAAGAGGAGAGGTCAAAAAAGCTACTGCTACCTCTCTTTCCTTTTGGCTGAAAAGCATCATACAATTGGCTTACGAGACTGCCGGACGGCAGCCTCCTGAACGAATCACAGCTCACTCTACTAGGGCTGTGGCTTCCACATGGGCCTTCAAGAACGAGGCTTCTGTTCATCAGATATGTAAGGCAGCGACCTGGTCTTCTCTGCACTCTTTGTCCAAATTCTACAAATTTGATACTTTTGCTTCTTCGGAGGCTATTTTTGGGAGAAAGGTTTTGCAAGCCATGGTGCCTTCTGTTTAGGTAACCTGATTTGCTCCCTCCCTTCATCCGTGTCCTAAAGCTTTGGTATTGGTTCCCACAAGTAATGGATGACACCGTGGACCGGACACACCAATGTTGGAGAAAACAGAATTTATGCTTACCTGATAAATTACTTTCTCCAACGGTGTGTCCGGTCCACGGCCCGCCCTGGTTTTTTAATCAGGTTTGAAGAATTTCTTTCTCTATACACTACAGTCACCACGGCACACTATAGTTTCTCCTTTTTTTCTCCTAACCGTCGGTCGAATGACTGGGGGGGCGGAGCCTGGGAGGGACTATATGGACAGCTTTTGCTGTGTGCTCTCCTTGCCTTTCCCTGTGGGGGAGGAGAATATCCCACAAGTAATGGATGACACCGTGGACCGGACACACCGTTGGAGAAAGTAATTTATCAGGTAAGCATAAATTCTGTTTTTTTTCTTTCATGATTCAGATACAGCATGAGATTTTAAGCACCTTTCTAATTTACTCCTATTATCAATTTTTCTTTGTTCTCATGCTATCTTGATTTGAAAAAGCAGTACTGTAAGCTTTAGAGCCAGACCATTTTTTTGTTCAGCACATGGGTAGCACTTGCTGATTTGTGGCTAAATGTAGCAAACCAATCAGCAGCTCTACCAAGGTGCTGAACTAAAAAATGGGCCGGCTCCTAACCTTTTATTACTGCTTTTTCAAATCAAGATAACATGAGAACAAAGAAAAATTGATAATAGGAGTAAATTAGAAAGTTGCTTAAAATTGCATGCTCTATCTGAATCATGAAAGAAAAAATGTGGGGTTAGTATCCCTTTAACAGCCTGAAATTGATTTTTGTATACACAGAGCAGACATTAGCTATCGAGCAACAAGTTTTTGCAGGCACTTCCCTACTATCTTCCGGTCCAGAAGCTTCAGGTGAGGGTGACTAACTGCTTATTATTCACTGCAGATTGAAATGCATAGAATAGGTGCAGAACCAATATTATCTAACATGCTAACAATGCAGAGAACTGATTGCAGAAAAATGCAAGTAAAAAAACGTTTTGTTCATTAAACTTAGTTTGATGATGATGCAGTCTGCTGTGTGATTATTTTATTAGGTGATGTTTAGCAAATGTTTTTGTTCATTAAACTTAGTTTGATGATGATACAATCTATATTATTAGGTTTATAATGCTGTTTAGCATTTAAAGTCTTCATTTCAAAGCTTTAAAAATAATGTATTAGGTGTTACTTATGACAATTTTGAGAGGGGCCTGGAACCTAACCCCCTCACTTCCCACTGACTTACATTATAAACTGTGTTTCAATTTACAACGGTTTCGATTTACAACCATTCCTCCTGGAACCTAACCCCGGTGTAAACTGAGGGCTACCTGGGTATAGACATATATATAAGTGCACTGGAGCCCTTTGCACTTAAAGGGACATTAAACCCAAAAAATGTATTTCATGATTCAGATAGAGAAAACAATTTTAAACAACTTTCCAATTTACTTCTATTATTCAATTTGCTTCCTTCTTTTGTTATCATTTGCTGAAAGTTTTTATCTAGGCAAGTTCATGAGCAGCAGAGAAACTAGGTTCTAGCTGTTGATTGGTGGCTGCATATATATATATATATATATATATATATATATATATATATATATATATTGAATGTGCTTGGCTCACCCATGTGTTAGTGCATTGCTTCTCCTTCATCAAATTATACCAAGAGAATAAAACAGATTAGATAAGAGAAGTAAATTAGAAAGTTGTTTAAAATTGTATTCTCTGAATCATGAAAGAAAATTTTTGGGTTTCCTGTACATTTAAGTAGATGAAAACATGAAAAAATCATATGTATGCAATAATCATTTTTAAGAAAGTGTTTAACTATGTATTTACTGTAAATATTTCACATTCCAATGTTCTTCACATAGAGAACTATGTTCTAAGTATTTTGAAACAGATATTCCTATATATATATATATATATATATATATATATATATATATATATATATATATATATATATATATATATATATATATATATATTTAGCCAGAAGAAAATGCACTCTCAGGACTTTCATAAATAAGTTACTTTTATTCCTGTAACGTTTTCGGAGGTCTTGCCTCCTTCATCAGCATGTTGCTGATGAAGGAGGCAAGACCTCCGAAAACGTTACAGGAATAAAAGTAACTTATTTATGAAAGTCCTGAGAGTGCATTTTCTTCTGGCTAAATATTTTCTACAAATTTGCACCCAGGCAGTTTTCCTCTGTGGGCGAGTTCTGGTGTTTTGGATACCTGTATATAATCATATTTATTTATATGTATAGCTATATATTTTACCTATATATATATATATATATATATATATATATATATATATATATATATATAAATATATATTTACTGAGTGAACAGAATTGGGAGGTAGGTCGCTACAGATGGTTAACAGTTGATGAAGCTGCCCTATACTCATCAATACCGCATGAGGAGGGGATAAAAGTCATCAAATGTTTTCTTGACAATTATACAGTTTTCACAGAGGGTCTGAGAAGTTTTGTGATAAGAGTGACCAGATTTCTCTTGTCACACAATTATTTTAAATTTGATGGACAGTTTTATCTCCAAAGATGTGGGACAGCGATGGGGGCAAAATTTGCCCCATCATATGCCAAACTTTTTATGGGTTGGTGGGAGCTGTCCCACATCTTTGGAGATTTCAATATTTACAAAGAGCAAATTGCATTTTACAGAAGATACATTGATGATTTTGCTATTTATTTGGCAAGGATCAATAAAAGATCTGGAAATGTTCATGTGCTTTTTATACCAAAACAACATAGGTTTGAAATTCACTTTTGAACAACATGACAAGAGTATCTGTTTCCTTGATTTGGTTTTGACAGGCAGCAGTGATGGCCGAGTCATCAGTGATACCTATCTCAAACCTATTACCAAGAATACGCTTTTGCATACTAGGAGCTGTCATCCTCCACATGTGCCTTTTGCGGTGGCCAAAGGTCAATTTATAAGATTAAACTGAAATTGCACAGAGGATGGAGCTTATATCATGCAAAGCAAGGATCTGAAGAAGAGATTCAAAGAGAGAGGATATATGGAGTCAATACTTGACAAAGCTGAAAAACAGGTCGCTGAGTTTGACAGACAATCCCTACTTAGGGATAAAACTGTGGAATATTGTAGTAAGAGCAATAAGAAAAATGGAGTATATTTTGTTACTACTTACAGTTCCCAGTATCGGGAAATTTGCAAAATTGTGAAAAAACATTTTAGACTTTTAGCCGCTGATAATGGTTTAATTAACTGTGTAGAGAGCGGGCTACAGTGCTCTTACAGAAAGAGTAAAACTCTGGGTAACTTTTTGTCCCCTTCTTGCTTGACCAAATCTGTTGGTCAGACACAGAGCTCATGGCTACAACATAAAGGGATGTTTAAATGTGGTAGGAGAAGGTGCAGACCGTGCAACTATACCATAGTTGCAGACCACATTTGCTCAATGACTACAGGAGACATATTCAGGATAGAATCATGTTTGAATTGCACCTCCACATATATCATTTATGTTATAACTTACTTGGACTGTAGGATTCAATACGTAGGGTTGACGACAAATGATGCCAACACGCGTATTAGAAATCATTTGTCAACAATAGGAGCAGGTGAGGCCACTACCCCTCTTGTCCAGCATTTTGCCCGGAGACACAATAAATCTCTAGCTAGCTTCCGTTGGCAAGCTATTGAGATAGTAACCACACCGTCTAGGGGTGGAGACAGGGACAAGCTGCTGGGCAAGAGGGAGATTTTCAAACTTGGCACAAGAGTCCCGCATGGTATGAATTCAGAATATGACCTTATCAATTATTGGAAGTGATAGAATCCTCACTCAGGACATTGAGTTTTATAATTCAACATACATTGAGTATACACAGAAGATATACCTTTTGGGTTCTTTGAGCATGTATATGTAAAAATGCCCCAATATGCCTTTGTGTCAAGTGATGTGATTTTCACTGCTTTTTATCATGACAACTGTTATGACTACTTCATTTTTTGTTTTAACATCTTATAATATGGTTCTTTCTCCTGATGTAATCACTATACTCATGATATAGATAAGTGTCAAAAGATTAACACATTTTATTTGTATATATACTTGAATTATCTAGAGATCTTCCGGTGTATTGATTGGATTTAAGATAATTATGATGTAGAAAATTATTCTGTATGCAAATTCCACATGTTCTTACTTATGTATTAGAAGCTAAGTGTATACTAAGTATTAGATGTATGTTAGGAACTAAGATTTTTAACACATAGAGGCAAGAGTGTTGTTGTGTTTTTTTAAAGGGTTTATATACCTTTAATATAGTGCCTATCTAAAGTTAACATCATGTGTTGTTTTTTAACTAATGAGAGGTTAATGTAGGGTATTTAAATCATGTGACAGATATACTCTCTAGCTATGATTCCGGCCCTGTGTTAGCGATTTCATTGCTGTGATACTTTTTGCTTTTCACAGTTGGTACCCTTGCATGTGTTTTTTCTTCTTTTCTTACTTTTGTAATAAATTTTGGACTTTTAAATTGAAGACTGCCTCTGCACCTTTTTTTGTTATATATATATATATATATATATATATATATATATATATATATATATATATATATATATATATATAATAAAAAAGGAAAGCGCACTCCAGTTGGAATAATTTTCAAATTCTGTCACTTTAATGTGAACGTTTTCAGACCTACAGGTCCATCCTCAGACATATAAGTGTTCCAAAATAAACGTACCCTCCACCATGCTTATAAGCTGTGTGACAAACGCCGGTCTCCACGCTATCCCGGGTAGACACGCCCACACTCATAACATCATCATCCCGGGCAAAGTTTGGCTGGTCAAATAACAACAATAAAAATACAAAGAATGCAGTTGTTTGTTTGGTTGCTATGGCAACACACAAATGAGGCACTACATGTTGTAGTGATCGACAGGAGACCGGCTAATAACGATGAATAGGCTGTCTGTTTACTTTTAACTTAGGTTGTGATCCTGCTGATTCTCTGTTAGGCCATTTTTGTATTGATTGCATTTTTGTATTGATTGCATTCTTTGTATTTTTATTGTTGTTATTCGACCGGCCCCACGTTGCCTAGGTTGATGACGTCATGAATATGGGTGTGTCTACCCAGGAGAGTGTTGCATAGCTTATAAGCATGGTGGAGGGTAAGTTTATTTTGGAACACTTATATGTCTTAGGACAGATCTGTAGGTCCGAAAACGTTCACATTAAAGTGACATCATTTGAAAAATTATTTCCACTGGAGTGCACTTTCCTTTTTTATTATTTAAACTTTTTGCTGCACCCTGGGTTGCTGCTATGTTAAGTCTGGAGTGCGGTCTGTTTTTTATATATATATATATATATATATATATATATATATGTCTGTGTGTGTGTGTGTGTGTATTTAAGAATAAATTGAACATATTCTGCTATATGAAGAACATTGGAATGTGAAATATTCATATTTCAAGTCAGGTTAGCGATCTTGAGTAAACGCAATTGGGTTAACTCGTGAGTGAGGGTGTTAGGCTTTTTTTTCCACTTTTCTTGCTCCATTGAAGTTGATGGGGGGAATACGTTAACACGTTCATATTTGAAGTTCAGGTTAGTGATTGTGCAAAAACTTTTTACTTTCAACTTGTAATACGTGCACTTCCCAACGCCTGCAAAAAGCTTACTTCTAGCAAAGTTAACGAGCGAGCAGGAGAGCAAAATACCGCTCCACTCATAATCTAGCCCACAGTGTTAACATTTGCCTAGATTTAGAGTTCTGCGTTAGCCGTCAAAAGCAGCGTTAAAGGGTCCTAACGCTGCTTTTGGCCGTCCGCTGGTATTTAGAGTCAGGCAGGAAAGGGTCTAACACTCACTTTCAAGCCGCGACTTTTCCATACCGCAGATCCCCTTACGCCAATTGTGTATCCTATCTTTTCAATGGGATCTTCCTAACGCTGGTATTTAGAGTCTTGGCTGAAGTGAGCGGAAGACCCTCTACCGACAAGACTGCTAACGCCGATGGAAAGGCTGTAGTTAAGAGCTTTATGGGCTAACGCCGGTATATAAAGCTCTTAACTACAGTGCTCTAAAGTACACTAACACCCATAAACTACCTATTTACCCCTAAACCGAGGTCCCCCCACATCGCCGCCACTATAATAAATATTTTTAACCCCTAATCAGCCGACCGCACATCGCCGCCACTTACATTATCCCTATGAACCCCTAATCTGCTGCCCCTAACATCGCCGACCCCTACTTAATATTTATTAACCCCTAATCTGCCCCCCCCCCAACGTCGCCGCCACCTAACTTCAAGTATTAACCCCTAATCTGCCGACTTGACCTGGCAGCTACTATAATAAATGTATTAACCCCTAAAGCTAAGTCTAACCCTAACCCTAAATATAATTTTAATCTAACCAAATAAATTAACTCTTGTTAACTAAAGTCTAAGGCCTAGATTTGGAGTTTGGCGGTAGCCGTGAAAACCAGCGTTAGAGGCTCCTAACGCTGGTTTTAGGCTACCTCCGGTATTTGGAGTCACTCAAAAAAGGGTCTAACGCTCACTTTTCAGCCGCGACTTTTCCATACCGCAGATCCCCTTACGTCAATTGCGTATCCTATCTTTTCAATGGGATTTTTCTAACTCCGGTATTTAGAGTCGTGTCTGAAGTGAGCGTTAGAAATCTAACGACAAAACTCCAGCCGCAGAAAAAAGTCAGTAGTTAAGAGCTTTCTGGGCTAACGCCGGTTCATAAAGCTCTTAACTACTGTACTCTAAAGTACACTAACACCCATAAACTACCTATGTACACCTAAACCGAGGTCCCCCCACATCGCCGCCACTCGATTAAATTTTTTTAACCCCTAATCTGCCGACCGCCACCTACGTTATCCTTATGTACCCCTAATCTGCTGCCCCTAACACCGCCGACCCCTATATTATATTTATTAACCCCTAATCTGCCCCCCTCAACGTCGCCTCCACCTGCCTACACTTATTAACCCCTAATCTGCCGAGCGGACCGCACCGCTACTATAATAAAGTTATTAACCCCTAATCCGCCTCACTAACCCTATAATAAATAGTATTAACCCCTAATCTGCCCTCCCTAACATCGCCGACACCTAACTTCAATTATTAACCCCTAATCTGCCGACCGGAACTCACCGCTATTCTAATAAATGTATTAACCCCTCAAGCTAAGTCTAACCCTAACACTAACACCCCCTAACTTAAATATAATTTAAATCTAACGAAATTAATTAACTCTTATTAAATAAATTATTCCTATTTAAAGCTAAATACTTACCTGTAAAATAAATCCTAATATAGCTACAATATAAATTATAATTATATTATAGCTATTTTAGGATTAATATTTATTTTACAGGTAACTTTGTATTTATTTTAACCAGGTACAATAGCTATTAAATAGTTAAGATAATTACAAAATTACCTGTAAAATAAATCCTAACCTAAGTTACAATTAAACCTAACACTATACTATCATTAAATTAATTAAATAAAATACCTACAATTACCTACAATTAAACCTAACACTACACTATCAATACATTAATTAAATACAATACCTACAAATAACTACAATGAAATAAACTAACTAAAGTACAAAAAATAAAAAAGAACTAAGTTACAAAAATAAAAAAATATTTACAAACATAAGAAAAATATTACAACAATTTTAAACTAATTACACCTACTCTAAGCCCCCTAATAAAATAACAAAGACCCCCAAAATAAAAAATGCCCTACCCTATTCTAAATTACTAAAGTTCAAAGCTCTTTTACCTTACCAGCCCTGAACAGGGCCCTTTGCGGGGCATGCCCCAAGAAGTTCAGCTCTTTTGCCTGTAAAAAAACCCATACAATACCCCCCCCCCAACATTACAACCCACCACCCACATACCCCTAATCTACCTTGTCTTCACCTCACCGGGTATCACCGATCGGTCCTGGCTCCAAAATCTTCATCCAACCCAAGCGGGGGCTGGCGATCCATCATCCGGTGGCTGAAGAGGTCCAGAAGAGGCTCCAAAGTCTTCATCCTATCCGGGAAGAAGAGTAGATCCGGACCGGCAACCATCATCTTCCAAGCGGCATCTTCTATCTTCATCCGATGAGGACCGGCTCCATCCTGAAGACCTCCACCGCGACCCATCTTCATCCGGCGACGTCCAACTGAAGAATGACGGTTCCTTTAAGGGACGTCATCCAAGATGGCGTCCCTCGAATTCCGATTGGCTGATAGGATTCTATCAGCCAATCGGAATTAAGGTAGGAATATTCTGATTGGCTGATGGAATCAGCCAATCAGAATCAAGTTCAATCCGATTGGCTGATCCAATCAGCCAATCAGATTGAGCTCACATTCTATTGGCTGTTCCGATCAGCCAATAGAATGCGAGCTCAATCTGATTGGCTGATTGGATCAGCCAATCGGATTGATCTTGATTCTGATTGGCTGATTCCATCAGCCAATCAGAATATTCCTACCTTAATTCCGATTGGCTGATAGAATCCTATCAGCCAATCGGAATTCGAGGGACGCCATCTTGGATGACGTCCCTTAAAGGAACCGTCATTCTTCAGTTGGACGTCGCCGGATGAAGATGGGTCCGCGGTGGAGGTCTTCAGGATGGAGCCGGTCCTCATCGGATGATCGGTGATACCCGGTGAGGTGAAGACAAGGTAGAATGATCTTCAGGGGCTTAGTGTTAGGTTTATTTAAGGGGGGTTTGGGTTAGATTAGGGGTATGTGGGTGGTGGGTTGTAATGTTGGGGGGGGTATTGTATGGTTTTTTTTACAGGCAAAAGAGCTGAACTTCTTGGGGCATGCCCCACAAAGGGCCATGTTCAGGGCTGGTAAGGTAAAAGAGCTTTGAACTTTAGTAATTTAGAATAGGGTAGGGCATTTTTTATTTTGGGGGTCTTTGTTATTTTATTAGGGGGCTTAGAGTAGGTGTAATTAGTTTAAAATTGTTGTAATATTTTTCTTATATTTGTAAATATTTTTTTATTTTTTGTAACTTAGTTCTTTTTTATTTTTTGTACTTTAGTTAGTTTATTTCATTGTAGTTATTTGTAGGTATTGTATTTAATTAATGTATTGATAGTGTAGTGTTAGGTTTAATTGTAGGTAATTGTAGGTATTTTATTTAAGTAATTTAATGATAGTATAGTGTTAGGTTTAATTGTAACTTAGGTTAGGATTTATTTTACAGGTAATTTTGTAATTATTTTAACTATTTTAGCTATTAAATAGTTCTTAACTATTTAATAGCTATTGTACCTGGTTAAAATAAATACAAAGTTACCTGTAAAATAAATATTAATCCTAAAATAGCTATAATATAATTATAATTTATATTGTAGCTATATTAGGATTTATTTTACAGGTAAGTATTTAGCTTTAAATAGGAATAATTTATTTAATAAGAGTTAATTAATTTCGTTAGATTTAAATTATATTTAAGTTAGGGGGGTGTTAGTGTTAGGGTTAGATTTAGCTTGAGGGGTTAATACATCTATTAGAATAGCGGTGAGCTCCGGTCGGCAGATTAGGGGTTAATAATTGAAGTTAGGTGTCGGCGATGTTAGGGAGGGCAGATTAGGGGTTAATACTATTTATTATAGGGTTAGTGAGGCGGATTAGGGGTTAATAACTTTATTATGATAGCGGTGCGGTCCGCTCGGCAGATTAGGGGTTAATAAGTGTAGGCAGGTGGAGGCGACATTGTGGGGGGCAGATTAGGGGTTAATAAATATAATATAGGGGTTGGCGGTGTTAGGGGCAGCAGATTAGGGGTACATAAGGATAATGTAAGTAGCGGCGGTTTACGGAGCGGCAGATTAGGGGTTAAAAATAATATGCAGGGGTCAGCGATAGCGGGGGCGGCAGATTAGGGGTTAATAAGTGTAAGGTTAGGGGTGTTTAGACTCGGGGTACATGTTAGAGTGTTAGGTGCAGACGTAGGAAGTGTTTCCCCATAGCAAACAATGGGGCTGCGTTAGGAGCTTAACGCTGCTTTTTTGCAGGTGTTAGGTTTTTTTTTCAGCTCAAACAGCCCCATTGTTTCCTATGGGGGAATCGTGCACAAGCACGTTTTTGAGGCTGGCCGCGTCCGTAAGCAACTCTGGTATCGAGAGTTGAAGCTGCGTTAAATATGCTCTACGCTCCTTTTTTGGAGCCTAACGCAGCCTTTATGTGGACTCTCAATACCAGAGTTATTTTTATGGTGCGGCCAGAAAAAAGCCAGCGTTAGCTACGCGGGTCCTTACCGACAAAACTTAAATCTAGCCGTAAATACTTACCTGCAAAATAAACCCTAAAATAGCTACAATATAACGAATAATTATATTGTAGCTATTTTAGGATTTATATTTATTTTACAGGCAACTTTGTATTTATTTTAACTAGGTACAAAAGCTATTAAATAGTTAATAACTATTTAATAGCAACCTAGTTAAAATAAATACAAAATTACATGTAAAATAAAGCCTAACCTAAGTTACAAATACACCTAACACTACACTATCATTAAATTAATTAAATAAATTACATACAATTAGCTAAACTAAAACACAATTAAATAAACTAATCTATAATACAAAAAAAAACACACTAAATTACAAAAAATAAAAAAAGAATTACAAGCAGTTTAAACTAATTACACCTAATCTAAGCCCCCTAATAAAATAAAAAAGCCCCCCAAAATAAAAAATTCCCTACCCTATTCTAAAATACAAAAGTAATCAGCTCTTTTACCAGCCCTTAAAAGGGCTTTTTGCGGGGCATTGCCCCAAAGTAATCAGCTCTTTTACCTGAAAATACCCCCCAACATTACAACCCACCACCCACACACCCCTACTCTAACCCACCCAAACCCCCCTTAAATAAACCTATCGCTAACCCCCTGAAGATCATCCTACCTTGAGTCGTCTTCACCCAGCCGAGCCGAATTCTTCATCCAAGGTGCGCAGAGGAGGTCCTTGATCCGGTAGAAGTCTTTATCCAAGCGGCTAAGAAGAGGTCCTCCATCCAGTAGAAGTGTTCATCCAGGCGGCGTCTTCAATCTTCATCCATCCGGAGCGGAGCCATCTTCAACGGAGCCGACGCGGAGCCATCCTCTTCAACCGACGGACTAACGACGAATGAAGGTTCCTTTAAGGGACGTCATCCAAGATGGCGTCCCTTCAATTCCGATTGGCTGATAGAATTCTATCAGCCAATCAGAATTAAGGTAGAAAAAATCTGATTGGATGATGCAATCAGCCAATCAGATTAAAGTTCAATCCGATTGGCTGATCCAATCAGCCAATCGGAATTGAAGTGACGCCATCTTGCATGATGTCCCTTAAAGGAACCTTCATTCGTCGGATAGTCGTCGGTGAAGAAGGATGTTCCGCGCCGGAGGTCTTGAAGATGGAGCCGCTCCTCGTCGGATGGATGAAGATAGAAGATCCAGCTTGGATGAAGATGTCTGCCGGTCCGGATGTCCTCTTCTGCCCGGATAGGATGAAGACTTCTGCCGGTCTGGATGTCCTCTTCTGCCCCATCGGATGAAGACTTTGGCCCGGCTGGGTGAAGACGACTCAAGGTAGGGAGATCTTCAGGGGGGTAGTGTTAGGTTTATTTAAGGGGGGTTTGGGTGGGTTAGAGTAGGGGTATGTGGGTGGTGGGTTTTAATGTTGGGGGGGTTGTATATTTTTTTTTTACAGGCAAAAGAGCTGATTACTTTGGGGCATGCCCCGCAAAAAGCCATTTTAAGGGCTGGTAAAAGAGCTGATTACTTTTGTATTTTAGAATAGGGTAGGGAATTTTTTATTTTGGGGGTATTTTTTATTTTATTAGGGGGCTTACATTAGGTGTAATTAGTTTAAACTGCTTGTAATTCTTTTTTATTGTTTGTAATTTAGTGTTTGTTTGTTTTTGTATTATAGTATAATTTATTTAATTGTATTTAATTGTAGGTAATTTATTTAATTAATTTAATGATAGTGTAGTGTTAGGTTTAATTGTAACTTAGAGAAAAGAGAACAAATCCGGACAGGTAGCCAGTGCAGTTAGAGTTTATTGGCAAGGTAGTAGATGACAGGAACAACTCAAACCATCTGACATGTTTTGCGCATGTTCACATGCGCTTCCTCAGAGATGACTTAGGTTAGGATTTATTTTACAGGTAATTTTGTATTTATTTTAACTAGGTAGCTATTAAATAGTTATTAACTATTATTAGCTTTTGTACCTAGTTAAAATAAATACAAAGTTGCCTGTAAAATAAATATAAATCCTAAAATAGCTACAATGTAATTATTAATTATATTGTAGCTATATTAGGGTTTATTTGATAGGTAAGTATTTAGTTTTAAATAGGAATAATTTAGTTAATTTTAGGAATATTATTTTGTTTAATATAAATTATATTTATGTTAGGGGGGTGTTAGGGTTAGAGTTATGTTTAGGGGTTAATAACTTTATTATAGTAGCGGCGACGGTGCGGGCGGGAGATTAGGGGTTAATAATTGTAGGTAGGTGGCGGCGATGTTAGGGAGGGCATATTAGGGGTTAATACAATTTATTATACTGTTTGCGAGGCGGGAGAGTGGCGGTTTAGGGGTTAATACATTTATTATAGTGGCGGCGAGGTCCGGTCGGCAGATTAAGGGTTAAAAAGTGTAGGTAAGGTAGCAGCGATGTTGGGGGGGCAGATTAGGGGTTAATAAATATAATATAGGGGTCGGCGGTGTTAAGGGCAGCAGATTAGGGGTTCATAGGGATAATGTAGGTTGCGGCGGTATCTGGAGCGGCAGATTAGGGGTTAATAATAATATGCAGGGGTCAGCGATAACGGGGGCGGCAGATTAGGGGTTAATAAGTGTAAGGTTAGGGGTGTTTAGACTCAGGGTTCATGTTAGGGTGTTAGGTGCAGACTTAGAAAGTGTTTCCCCATAGGAAACAATGGGGCTGCGTTAGGAGCTGAACGCTGCTTTTTTGCAGGTGTTAGTTTTTTTTTCAGCCAGCTCAGCCCCATTATTTCCTATGGGGATATCGTGCATGAGCACGTTTTCCCAACTTACCGCTACCATAGGCAACGCTGGTATTGAGAGTTGAAGTGGAGCTAAGTTAGGCTCAACGCACCCTTTTTTGAGCCTAACGCAGCCCCTCAGACAACTCTAAATACCAGCGTTGTCTTAGCGTTGACAAAACTCTAAATCTAGGGGGGCGGAGCCGACGACCAAAGTGAATAGACGCACTTTTTTGAAGCTCCTCATTTATGATGTGATTTAGTGGATTTTTATATTCTTGGGAGATCTACTAGCTGAATCTATTCTGATCTTACATCAAGACTATCTTGCCTTATGCTTGGAAAGAGTGGTAACGGAAACTTTCACAGAGAATCAGCCCTTAAACTTGGTACTAAGGTCCCTGCTGCAACGGCGCGAAGCGCCATCTTTGTTCAGAATGCAGTTTTTAGATAGGTGGGAAAGGAAGACGGAACATTCTCTCCAACTCTACTATAATGAGATACAGAGAGACCTTGCTGCTATGAGAGATAAGTTTACAGCCCTGCTGTCTCACCGGCCATTGGAGCGGGAGGTATGTGAGATCACTCTTTACCCGTCTTTGCACAGCACTAACTGCGATACACCAGACCGCGCAGCTGAGCTCTCTAATGGATCTGATCCGGAGGTCCCTCCTCACAACCCACCGACCGGCATGTCAGGCTCTAATGTACTGAGGGCATTTAAGGAAAAGCCACCCACCCTGTCTGACTACGGGCTAAAACCTTTAGAGCAATTTAAACAGCGCTACCACACTGAAAACCACCTGACCTCACAGTTTTCTATGGGGCACACAGTGAAGAGCCGAGCGTACACCAGTTCTCTATCTAAACAAGACGCCTTACCCGCACCCTGTGTAGAGCCAGGGTGTAGAGGCACAGCCGACCCTACATGGTGGAAAGGCATCTCTTTACAACCGCACCATGAGACGGAGACTAACAGGGGACTTATATCCGCACATTGGAGCAAGATGGACGAATGTGGTGTGGGTTAGTTAGAATTTCCCTTGCACCGTCATTGAGGACAGCTTAATTCTTACCAGATTTGTTGTCTCAAGGACAGTATAAAACGATGACTTATCACTTTAGCGAGTTTTTTTTTTTTCTTTTCTATTTGTATTGTATAATTGAGTTTCCCTATCTTCAGCACACATCTGGCTGACAAGTTTTTCGTCCCTATTTAAACTAACATTTCACACATGGGAATCACTATCCAACGGTATTCAATTAGACCCTGAGATCTATAGTAAGAACAATGTGCCTGACATATTAGCCGTTGCTGTATTAATAAAGTCTTGTGTAGGCTGTCTTCATGTGCAATCCTTGTTATCTTGGGATAATGTGGCTTTAAAGCCTGTTACCGCCACCATGAGGCTTAAATATCATTCGACTAGTTTAATACTGATATAGCAGCAGCTTGCCCTTTTTTTTGATACACTTGAATAATGTATTCTTCCTACATGCACTCTTCTGCGGACTCTATCACCTGAAACATTTGTATAATGGCTTGTGTTTATACCCTGCTCATGAGTGGAAGTATGTCTGCAGTGAACTCGGCTACTTTTGCTTTGTAAATAGTTCTCACGCAAGTAGTATGTAATATATTATGAAGCTACGGTCTGATACATTTTTGAATGCCTGTATGTAGACCTCTTTCTTGCATATACTGTCTGGAGATGTTTGTGATACCCATAAAGTGCTGTGATGTGTTCTATACAGTCACGAAAGAAAGCATATCTAGATATTCTATTCCTAATGATGAGCCCCATTACTATTGGTGGAAAGTTATTTATATATTGAAATATTTATCTCACTCTGTCTCCTTGCAGCCTACAATAAATAGGCACACTATAATCTGCGTACTAAGATAATGAGCCCCTGAGATATTACTACTTTTTTTTCTAGCTCATATTATTATCCTTGCTGTCACTATTGAGATTACATTCGCTCCTACCTACATTATATAATAGGGTAAAACTTAAACTATTACAGCCAACGCCTAGCCATAGAAGATCTGGAGTGGGTTAACCTATTGAAGTTTGTTACTGCCTCTAATGACTTAATTGAAGTTAGTTCTCATTCAGTTTAAAAGTTAGTCTTTAGTTTATTATTTGATCTAACTTCATTTCCTGATGGAATCCCTTAGGTATGCTGGTTCAGTCTCATTTATTTTTAGTTCTGTCTTAAATTACCCGCTAACTTATAAGATAGTGTTATGCCTAAATTTCAGTTGCTCTACAAAACATTTATTTACAATTGGATATTTACATATTTCCTATGTTTTGCATACTATGTTATTATTATTATTATGGTCCATTATAGAATGAGTGTTATATGATCTTTTTGAACAAATCTAATTTTTTCTATCCCTAAAAGGTAACCCAGAACTATCTCATCTGTTTCGGACATTATTGCGCTATAATTACCCCATATGAAGCATACAGAGTACTTATTGTACTCTCATGCCAATAGTAGTTAGTACCCTTTCACGTAATTGCTATGCCAGATTCATCTTGCCTCCGCTGTCTTCCAGTTATAACGCTATTATACATGGCAGACTCAGTAAGTTTATTTACAGACGTTAGATTAGCTATATAAGCTGTTTCTTCTTACTAATGGCCTCTGTCACTCAGGTATATTTTGATGTGTCCATAGAAATATTTTGTTGGACTTATGCCAACCCATCTATTGTAATACTGTTTCCACTTAGGTGTTCTGGGATTACTCCACTTCCAATGTTTTTTGGCTAATAGCTGTTAATAAGCATCCAGAAGGTCTATAATGCATAAACATGTTCTGATAATATTATTAACATTATGTATAGCACTTTTCACAAAACTCAGCCACAAAACTGTCTTAAAGCTGGGGTAGTGAAGTATAGGAGGGGTCATAGCTTACTAAGTATATAGCTCACTGTGAATGAATATAGTAGACTAATTACTAGACAATATGGTCTGACCTTAACTTATTTCCCCACCCCCTATGTTTCAGCTCTTAGCAGTGTTCATTTGTTGTTTAAAATGTTACTTCTCCCAGCTCCGCTCAGGGTCTGACTATACCACTCTGGACATTCATCTCCCGTCCTAGAGCTCTCTATGCCATACAGCTAAATAGTACTATAGTATGCACCTTCAGAACATTTTAATTGGCTCCGCCCTCCCAACTCCCCCCCTTTATGAGCGGCTTTGGCCCGCTGCTATCCTTCCCCCCATATACTCAGGCCTACGGGAGGCCTGATGACAGCAAACCCCCTACCTCTCATTGCTTTTACCTTATAGAATATTACTTATTTTGGGGCAGGGACTGCTAGTTACTAGATATTACTATTAAAAATCGAGGTTTCATCCCTATATGTACCAGTCACACGTTTATAAATATAGTTCTATACTCTACATCCCAGATCACAAAAGTAGTACTATAATTTATGTCAACTTTTATTTATCTGTTTTTGATATTGATATATTTTATGACAATGACTCTTACTTCTGTATAAACATGGTAATGCTTTGGATTAGAAATTGTAATAACAAATACTACATTGGTATACCACTGCTTTATTCCAGGTTTTCCCCCATATGGGATCTGTATGAGTTTCTTTCTTTTTCGTCATTGTTGTATGACTGGACATATTTTTCTTTTTTGTTATGTTGTTTATACTTAATGCCTCAATAAAAATTATTTAAAAAAAAAAAAAAAAAAACCTCTAAATCTAGCCGATTGTACGTCTCTCACAGCCCTGGCATCAGGGAGACCTAGAGTCCTCCTATAATTGGGAACTATAATACCAGGTGTACCCATAAGCACCTGCACCACCACCAGTGATCTTAAAAGGAGAGATATTCTGCATCTTTCTTTTTTTATCCCTATTTAACATTTATTAGATATACACTTTAGTTCATAAATGATCAGGTTCCAGATTAAAGTTAATACACAGAAACAAAGAAATATATAGTATCTCGTTAACGTGTAAATATACAAACAAAAACAGGAACCACAAAAAACAACAAATAATTTGAATATTTTGTACATATACAACACGTATAAAAATGTATCTTAATCGCATTACACATAATTATATCACAGTTAATTTTATAACCATTTATAACATTTATGTTACTTTAAAGGGACACTGAACCCAATTTTTTTCTTTCATGATTCAGATACAGCATGCAATTTTAAACAACTTTCTAATTTACTCTTATTATCAAATTTTCTTCATTTGAAAAAGAAGGTATTTAAGCTATTTCTTTGGTTCAGTACCGTGGACAGCACTTGTTTATTGGTGGTTGAATTTATCCACCAATCAGCAAGAACAACCCAGGTTGTTCACCAAAAATGGGCCGGCATCTAAACATTCTTGCTTTTCAAATAAAGATACCAAGAGAATGAAGAAAATTTGATAATAGGAGTTAATTCGAAAGTTGCCTAAAATTGCATGTTCTATCTGAATCACAAAAGAAATTGATTCAGTGTCCCTTTATTCAAATAATTTTAGTGTAGCAATCTTTGTAATTCTAAATGGATATATCGACTGTATTTGGAGCCTTTCTGAAAAGAAATTAATAAAGGTTGACCATTTCTAAAAAAACAAATTGTACATCTTGATCATTCCAAAGATATGAATCATATTGTTCTATAATGAACTGTTTCTTAATAAAGTTTAACCATTCCCAAAACCTTGGTTTTTGTCTTTCTTTCCATTTCTTAAAGATAATATATCTTGCTGCTGAAATTGAAATATTTATAATTTTCCAATCTATTCCAGATTCCTTCTTACTAGAAATAAAAATTATTTGCTCTAGTTTAAAATGGAAGGTTTTTTTCCAGAATCTTACTTAGCCAAAACTCAATTTTATTGCAAGACAGGGGGCTCTTATTTTGTTTAACTTCCTTTATTGAAATCTCTCCAGCAGTAAACATTCACAAGAAAAGAAAATCAACAATGTATCAGCCCCTAACCAATGGGGGCTCAGTATCTAACATAAAGTCCCTCTTTCTTTACTTCTCTCCAGCAGCAACAGGTGATTTGTTTGCTCTTGCATTATTATTATTACTTGATAACTAAGTGATTGTCTTTCTAATCTAACTTCGGATATCACCTATTCATTGAACATTTTCTCAAATGTATCTTTTTTAACTTTATTGTATTTCTTATTTTACAAATTTTTACCAAACTATCGGCTAGATTACGAGTTTTTGTCGGTAATGGTGTGCGGTGCTAACGCTCAGTTTTTTCTCACCGCTCACTTAAGACAACACTGGTATTAGGAGTTTTCTGCAACCCGATGTTAGCCTCAGAAAAGTGAGCGTTGAGCAAAATTTAGCTCCACATCTCACCTCAATACTAGCGTTGCTTAAGTCAGCGGTGAGCTGGCTGAACGTGCGCATGCACAATTTCCTCATAGGAAACAATGGGGCTGAGCTGGCTGAAAAAAAACCTAACACATGCAAAAAAGCAGCGTTCAGCTCCTAACGCAGCCCCATTGTTTCCTATGGGAAAATAAATCTATGTCTACACCTAACACCCTAACATGAACCCCAAGTCTAAACACCCCTAATCTTACACTTATTAACCCCTAATCTGCTTCCCCCAACATCGCCGACACCTACATTATACTTATTAACCCCTAATCTGCTGCTCCAGACACCGCCGCCACCTACATTATACTAATGAACCCCTAATCTGCTGCCCCCAACATCGCCGACACCTACATTATATTTATTAACCCCTAATCTGCCCCCCCCAACGTCGCCACAACTATATTAAATTTATTTATCCCTAATCTGCCGCTGCCAACGTCGCCGCCGCTATAATAAATTTATTAACCCCTAAACCTAAGTCTAACCCTAAACCTAACACCCCCTAACTTAAATGTAATTTAAATAAAACAATTAAATTACTACAATTAAATAAATTAATCATATTTAAAACTAAATACTTACCGATAAATTAAACTATAAGATAGCTACAATATAACTAATAATTACATTGTAGCCATCTTAGGGTTTATTTTTATTTTACAGGCAACTTTGTATTTATTTTAACTAGGTAGAATAGTTATTAAATAGTTATTAACTATTTAATAACTGCCTAGCTAAAATAAATACAAAAGTACCTGTAAAATAAATCCTATCCTATATAAAACACAGGATAGAAAGACGTGGAATAAAGGTAATCTTTATAGCATATTTTGATCTAACATACTTTGTATGCATAGTTAGACTACTGTGTTTTTGATCACATTGTGCACATGTAAGCAATAAATACTCCTTATTATTTGACACTGTATATAAGGGTAAACCATAGATCTCGATAGTGGGAATATGGAAAGTGTATATACATGCATATCAAAATTAGTTGATCAGAATAGGCATCTCTTATTTATATAAATGTTACATATACGCTAATAGATTCATCATGGCGGTACACAAGCCTGCACACATACGTACAGATCTACCACCAATAGCCTACTTACTTGTGAAGCCCTCACATGCTTTTTCTTAATAGATGATCGTTAGAGTATGGATGTACCAAGTGTAGTTGATATTATTCCAAAGATTTGTTTAGGGTATGAATATTATAGTGCAGGGAGGGAGTAGCTTGGATGCCGTTACGTCTCAAGCTAACAGAGGAATTGTTTGTATGACTGTCAGACTTATTCAGCATGGTGTGTAGGAGATAGGGGTACTATCAACAACCATATAATATGCTAGAAGTGACTGTCAGAGTTTCAGTGAGTGCTACAGTGAATGCAGGTATTGTCTAACAGACTCCAAACTCATGAGTCATCAAGCTTGGGGGAGTAGTGCAGGGTTGTGTAAATGAGTGGAGTGGCTATGTTAGATAGAGGTACTAATGAGCTACCTATGTCTAAATGGTATAGAAACCGTGAGCTAATGTGGTCAGAAGTGATACCCAGTGGGAAATGAAAAGAAGAGGAATAGACCTAGGGGAGGTGGTATCGAAAGGGAGAAGGGTATATGAAATAGGGAGTGTGACTAAAATAATAATGAACAACAATTCCCAGGGAAGTATATCATCTGCCGGAGCGGATACTGTTGCAACTCATATCCACATGATTCAAGACACAGAAAAGTACCCAAGAGATATCAACAGCAAGTAGCAGGCAAGTCATGCAGGAAAACCACACACAGTGACCCCAGGTAAAAGATAGACCGGCATCCACTATTTCGGAATAAGGAGTTCAAAACTCACCCTTCTGCCGAAGAAGTGCTGACCGTCATCGTTGTTCCCCTGATGTAAGCGTAGCCTGGAGCAGGCGTGTGAGGATTACCCGTGTAATCAGCTGCTTCACATAAAGTGCCGTTTTCTCTCCAGCTCCTCTATCCAGGACTGAGACTTGACGTCAGCAGGGGTGTGTTTGGGTAGATGATTATCCATTGGCTGAACAGCCTCCTCACTTTTCAGACAGTGCCATGACTCAGCTGTATCGTAGACTTGTGTAGCTGTGGTAGTCGAGTGCGGGGACTCAACATAGAGGTGTCTGTCAGTAGTAGGATTCCTTGTAATCCAAACAAAACAAGCAACAAAAGAAGATGCATAAATCCTCATGTGCATTAAAAATTCAAAACCTTTATGGATAAAATCCAAAAGCACCAGAAATGCAGGACAAAAAAAACCCAAAAGGGTTTGACTAGTTTCGACTTGTGGCCGTAATCATAACCCTTTTATACAATGAACCTAAGGTAGTTTAAAAAGGGTAGTACTACTCACTCATTGGTTAATTAACAGGGAGGATTAAGACCTCTCTATTAACCCCTGACTCACCAGGCCTACTGAAAAATCTTGTGCCAGTGGGGTAGAATTGTAAATTCATTTTATAAGATATGTGTGCACCATATATAAATACAAATCATTACATGCATAAATCCAGTTGAACGATTGCCATATTAATAGCATATTGGCTATCAGTCTAAATGTGGCCATTCAGAATCTTAGATTATATTGGCCATATCTAAAGGGCTGAAATATCTATAGGTACACTAAGCCAAATTAAACCGCATATTCATATATGGTTGTACCTATAGATATTTCAGCCCTTTAGACATGGCCAATATAATCTAAGATTCTGAATGGCCACATTTAGACTGATAGCCAATATGCTATTAATATGGAAATCGTTCAGCTGGATTTATGCATGTAATGATTTGTATTTATATATGGTGCATACATATCTTATAAAATGAATTTACAATTCTACCCCACTGGCACAAGCTTTTTCAGTAGGTCTGGTGAGTCAGGGGTAAATGCTGCTTTCTACCTGCAATGTTTCTGGCTCGTCTGAATAATAAGTTAAGAAGCAGCGGTCAAAAGACCACTGCCACTTAACTCATCCACCACATTTTAGGTGGCAGACTGCAATCATCCCGATCCGATCATTTAGAAACATAGAAACATAGATATTGACGGCAGATAAGAGCCATAGGCCCAGCAAGTCTGCCCGACCTTACCTAACAGTATAAACTTATCTAGTTCGTAGGATAGCCTTATGCTTGTCCCATGCATTTTTAAAGTCCCCCACAGTGTTTGTTGCTACTACCTCTTGAGGAAGTTTATTCCATAAATCAATCACTCTTTCTGTAAAGAAGTGCTTCCTCAAATTACTCCTGAATCTACTACCCTTTAGCTTGAGCTCATGACCCCTTGTTCTTGAATTTTCCATTTTATGTAAAATACCCACAGCCTCAGTTTTACTAAACCCTTTAATGTACTTGAAAGTTGCTATCATATCACCTCTTTCCCTTCTCTCCTCTAAGCTATACATATTTAGGTCATTGAGCCTATCCTGGTAAGTTTTATTTTTTAGACCATGTACCATTTTGGTAGCCCTCCTTTGCACAGATTCAAGTTTGTTAATATCCTTCTGAAGATATGGCCTCCAGAACTGCACACAATACTCAAGATGAGGCCTAACTAATGATCTATAAAGTGGCATAAGAACCTTACTATTTCTGCTGCAAATACCTCTACCAATACATCCAAGCATTCTGCTAGCCTTACTCGCTGCATTACTACATTGTTTACTAAGTTTTAAATCATCTGAAATAATAATTCCCAAGTCCTGTTCCTCGTCTGTAACAGTCAGTAAAGTGTCATTGAGTCTGTAATTAACATTTGGATTTTTCTTCCCTAAATGCATTATTTTACACTTTGCTGTGTTAAACTTTAGATCCCAGTCGTTTGTCCAATCCTCCAATTGTTGTATATCACTTCTCATTTTATCTACCCCCCCCCCTGGAACATCCACTCTGTTGCAAATTTTGTATCATCTGCAAAGAGACATACTTTCCCCTGTAGCCCTTTGCTGATATCGCAGATAAATATGTTAAACAAAACAGGCCCCAGAACTGACCCCTGAGGAACACCACTAGTAACAGCCCCCTCTGCTGAATGAACTCCATTTACTAAGACACTTTGTTTTCTGTCCTTAAGCCAGCATTCCACCCAGTTCACAATTTTTGAATCTAGACCAAGGAGATATAGTTTGTGAATAAGTTTATTGTGTGGGACGGTGTCAAATGCTTTGCTGAAATCTAGATATGCTACATCAACTGCTCCTCCCTTGTCTAATACTTTTGTTACATAATCAAAGAAGTCAATTAGATTAGTCTGACATGATCTCCCTGAAGTAAAACCATGCTGATTTTGGTCCTCTAAATTGTTTGTCTTTATGTAAGTCATAATTCTTTCTTTTAAGAGGCTTTCCATTAATTTCCCTACTACTGAAGTTAAACTAACTGGCCTGTAGTTGCCAGATTCTTCTCTACTGCCCTTTTTATGAAGAGGTATTACATTTGCTATTCTCCAATCATCTGGGACAGTTCCTGTTAATAGTGACTGATTAAACAGATCAGTTAATGGGACAGTTAGCACTGATCGAAGTTCTTTTAAAACCCTTGGATGAATATTATCAGGACCCACTGCCTTTGTAACATTTATTTTTGATAATGCTAACAAAACCTCATCCTCTGTAAAAAGATTACTGTTAAGCTTGTTTCTATTTTTCGTAGCATCCCTTAATGTAGACATTGTATCTTCACAATCTTTAGTGAAAACAGAACAGAAGTAATCATTGAGACAGTCTGCAATCTGCTTATCTCCTTCTATTATTCTACCATCAACTGATTTCAATTTTACTATTCCTACCTTATTTTTTCTTCTTTCACTGATATATCTAAAGAATGTTTTGTCCCCATGTTTTACTGACTGTGCTATCTTCTCTTCTGCATGAGCTTTAACCTTCCTAATTAACTGCTTAGTCTTTTTTTGTTGGAGTCTCCATATTTTCATATCATCATCTGCTTGTGTGTGTCTGTAATTTTTATAAGCTATCTTTTTTGTCTTTACAGCATGTGCTACTTCTTTGGAAAACCAAATTGGTTTCCGCTTTCTTTTATTTTTACAGACATGTCTAATACAGTGTGCGGTTGCATCTAAAATGGCACCTTTCACAAATTCCCACTGTTCTTGAACCCCTGTAATAAGAGTTTTCCCCTTTAAATAGTTTTTTAGGTATTCTCCCATTAATGAAAAATCTGCCGTCCTAAAGTCTAAAACTTTTGTTTTAGTCTGGGTGGACAGTTCCTGAACATGAATACTAAACCAAACAGAGTGATGATCACTGGATCCTAAGTTCTCACCTACAGACACATCTGAAACTGTATCACTGTTTGTAAGTATTAGATCTAATATAGCTTCCTTACGAGTTGGTTCCTTGACTAATTGCTCAAGTGATTCCCCTAGCAGAGATTCAAGAATATACCTGCTTCTAGCCGATCTAGCAGAAGGAATCTTCCAGTCTATATCTGGCAAATTAAAGTCCCCCAGTACTATAACCTTACCCTTCATGGTCATTTTGGTTATTTCATCTAATAACAGATTGTCCAGTTTTTCATCCTGCAATGGAGGCCTATATACAACCCCTATTCTAAAAACATTTTTATCTCCAATTTCCAAAGTCACCCAAATACTTTCCACCTCATCATTTGTTCCTACAATTTCAGTAACCTTTATATTTTCATTTACATACAAAGCAACTCCTCCACCTTTCTTTCCTACTCTGTTCTTTTTAAATAACCTGTATCCAGGTATGACTATGTCCCAGTCATGCAAATCATTGTACCATGTTTCTGTTATAGCTACTAAATCCAAGTTGTCCCTAGTCATTATTGAAATGAGTTCAGGTAATTTATTTCCTAAGCTGCGAGCATTTGTGCTCATGGCACGAAGAATTTTTCTACTAGAATTTCTAGAATTGTTACTTGGACTAACAGTTTTGGCATGCTGTGGGGGGCAGGTGGATATATTAATGCTACCCCCCTTTATTAGTTTAAATGATTTCTAATAAAGTATTTGAACTCCTCTCCCAGATACTCTGTTCCTCTAGCATCCAAATGCAAGCCATCTCTCCTAAATAACCTAGTATCTTTCCAAACAGAGCTATAATGGCCAATAAAACCAAATCCTCGTTCCCTGCACCACTTATCAAACCAAGAATTAAATGTTGTTATCCGCTCCATCTTTCCTGCTTCCTGGCCATACACAGGTAAAATAGCAGAAAATGATAGAGTTGATGCCACAGTCTCTAAATGATTACCTAGGTCACAAAACTCTTTCTGAACAGCAGCAACATGATTACTAGCCAGATCATTTGTTCCTAAATGAACAATCACATCTAACTCACTTCCCTTTCCTGCTGCCTTAACAATTCTCAAAATACGATTCTTATCCCTGTGAGCAGTAGCTCCTGGAAGACATCTAACCTCCCTTGTTTTCATTCATTTTGAACCAGAACCGAATAATCTTTGGACAATACCACATTAGATTAAATAAATCTGCTGCTAATAGTCTAAATTTCTGACACCTATAAATTAAAAATTTCCCCATATATCTCCTTTCTCGGCTGTATAACAGGTTTTATATAAAAAAAAATGAAATGGGACTCTCTCCATGTGGAAAGTAAAGTTTTTTTCTAGCCTTCCAAAAAATATTTTTAAAATCCTTTGCCATCAAACAAATCTATTATCCATTTGTTCCAGTATATAACTAGTGATGTCGCAAACTTAAAATTTTACGTTCACGAACGGCGGACTCGAACTTCCGCAACGGGCGAACCGGGCGAACCACCATTGACTTCAATAGGCAGGCGAATTTTAAAACCCACAGGGACTCTTTCTGGCCACAATAGTGATGGAAAGTTGTTTCAAGAAGACTAACACCTGGACTGTGGCATGCCGGAGGGGGATCCATGGCAAAACTCCCACGGAAAATTACATAGTTGATGCAGAGTCTGTTTTTAAGCCATAAAGGGCATAAATCACCTAACATTCCTAAATTGTTTGGAATAACGTGCTTTAAAACATCAGGTATGATGTTGTATCGATCAGGTAGTGTAAGGGTTACGCCTGCTTCACAGTGACAGACCAAACTCCCCGTTTAACGCACTGCAAACCACCACAAACAGTCCATTTGCACAACCACGAGATAGATAGATTTGATAGATACATAGATACATATATTAGATAGATAGATCAATAGATGCAATATACATTTGATAGATACGATAGATAGATAGATTTGATAGATAAATAGATAGATTTGATACATATATAATGTCCCAGACAGAGAATTACAAGACGTGCGGTCTGTGACCCATGGTAAGGTTCCCAGAGGCAGTTGCAGCGCCAGAAGACGTGTATATGGCATGGATTTAAGGAACCGGGAGATGGAAAAAGATGCTTGGTCGGTCCTCCTACTTCAAATTTGGGGCACCGCGCTTGCAATCTACTGTGGCACCAGATATGAGTGGTGTGTTAAGTAGTACTATTCTGATCAGTTTAATACCTGTTACTCCCCCTATCGGGGGAGGTGTATATGGCATGGATTTTAGGAACCGGGAGATGGAAAAAGATGCTTGGTCGGTTTTCCTACTTCAAATTTGGGGCACTGCGCGTGCAATCGTGGCCGGACTTTTTGCCGACAGACATTTGGCCGACGGACATTTGGCCGAAACACAAGTGGCTGTCACATTTCAGTCCAGCCACGAGATAGATAGATTTGATAGATAGATACATAGATTACATAGATCAATAGATGCAATATACATTTGATAGATACGATTGATAGTTAGATAGATTTGATAGATATATAATTTCCCAGACAGAGAATTACAAGACGTGCGGGCTGGGACCCATGGTAAGGTTCCCAGAGGCAGTTGCGGCGCCAGGGGAGGTGTATATGGCATGGATTTTAGGAACCGGGAGATGGAAAAAGATGCTTGATCGGTCCTCCTACTTCAAATTTGGGGCACTGCGTGTGCAATCATGGCCAGACTTTTAGCCGACGGACATTTGTCTGACGGACATTTGGCCGAAACAAAAGTGGCTGTCACAAAACAGTCCGGCCACGAGATAGATAGATTTGATAGATAGATACATAGATTACATAGATCAATATATGCAATATACATTTGATAGATACGATTGATAGTTAGATAGATTTGATAGATAAATAGATAGATTTGATATATATAATTTCACAGACAGAGAATTACAAGACGTGCGGGCTAGGGCCCATGGTAAGGTTCCCAGAGGCAGTTGCGGCGCCAGGGGAGGTGTATATGGCATGGATTTTAGGAACCGGGAGATGGAAAAAGATGCTTGGTCGGTCCTCCTACTTCAAATTTTGGGCACTGCATGTGCAATCTGCTATGGCACCAGATATGAGTGGTGTGTTAAGTAGTACTATTCTGATCAGTTTAATACCTGTTACTCCCACTATCGGGGGAGGTGTATATGGCATGGATTTTAGGAACCGGGAGATGGAAAAAGATGCTTGGTCGGTCCTCCTACTTCAAATTTGGGGCACTGCGCGTGCAATCTACTGTGGCACCAGATATGAGTGGTATGTTAAGTAGCACTATTCTGATCAGTTTAATACCTGTTACTCCCCCAATTGGTAGAGGTGTATATGGCATGGATTTTAGGAACCGGGAGATGGAAAAAGATGCTTGGTCGGTCCTCCTACTTCAAATTTGGGGCACTGCGCGTGCAATCGTGGCCAGACTTTTAGCCGATGGACATTTGGCCGACGGACATTTGGCCGAAACACAAGTGGCTGTCACAAAACAGTCCGGCCACGAGATAGATTTGATTGATATATAATTTCCCAGACAGAGAATTACAAGACGTGCAGTCTGGGACCCATGGTAAGGTTCCCAGAGGCAGTTGCGGTGCCAGGGGAGGTGTATATGGCATGGATTTTAGGAACCGGGAGATGGAAAAAGATGCTTGGTCGGTCCTCCTACTTCAAATTTGGGGCACTGCGCGTGCAATCTACTGTGGCACCAGATATGAGTAGTGTGTTAAGTAGTACTATTCTGATCAGTTTAATACCTGTTACTCCCCCTATTGGGGGAGGTGTATATGGCATGGATTTTAGGAACCGGGAGATGGAAAAAGATGCTTGGTCGGTCCTCCTACTTCAAATTTGGGGCACTGTGCGTGCAATCTACTGTGGCACCAGATATGAGTGGTGTGTTAAGTAGTACTATTCTGATTAGTTTAATACCTGTTACTCCCCCTATTGGGGGAGGTGTATATGGCATGGATTTTAGGAACCGGGAGATGGAAAAAGATGCTTGGTGGGTCCTCCTACTTCAAATTTGGGGCACTGCGCGTGCAATCGCGGCCGGACTTTTTGCCGACAGACATTTGGCCGACGGACATTTGGCCGAAACACAAGTGGCTGTCACATTTCAGTCCGGCCACGAGATAGATAGATTTGATAGATAGATACATAGATTACATAGATCAATAGATGCAATATACATTTGATAGATACGATTGATAGTTAGATAGATTTGATAGATAAATAGATAGATTTGATAGATATATAATTTCCCAGACAGAGAATTACAAGACGTGCGGGCTGGGACCCATGGTAAGGTTCCCAGAGGCAGTTGCGGCGCCAGGGGAGGTGTATATGGCATGGATTTTAGGAACCGGGAGATGGAAAAAGATGCTTGATCGGTCCTCCTACTTCAAATTTGGGGCACTGCGTGTGCAATCATGACCAGACTTTTAGCCGACGGACATTTGTCTGACGGACATTTGGCCGAAACAAAAGTGGCTGTCACAAAACAGTCCGGCCACGAGATAGATAGATTTGATAGATAGATACATAGATTACATAGATCAATATATGCAATATACATTTGATAGATACGATTGATAGTTAGATAGATTTGATAGATAAATAGATAGATTTGATATATATAATTTCACAGACAGAGAATTACAAGACGTGCGGGCTAGGGCCCATGGTAAGGTTCCCAGAGGCAGTTGCGGCGCCAGGGGAGGTGTATATGGCATGGATTTTAGGAACCGGGAGATGGAAAAAGATGCTTGGTGGGTCCTCCTACTTCAAATTTGGGGCACTGCGCGTGCAATCGCGGCCGGACTTTTTGCCGACAGACATTTGGCCGACGGACATTTGGCCGAAACACAAGTGGCTGTCACATTTCAGTCCGGCCACGAGATAGATAGATTTGATAGATAGATACATAGATTACATAGATCAATAGATGCAATATACATTTGATGGATACGATTGATAGTTAGATAGATTTGATAGATAAATAGATAGATTTGATTGATATATAATTTCCCAGACAGAGAATTACAAGACGTGCAGTCTGGGACCCATGGTAAGGTTCCCAGAGGCAGTTGCGGTGCCAGGGGAGGTGTATATGGCATGGATTTTAGGAACCGGGAGATGGAAAAAGATGCTTGGTCGGTCCTCCTACTTCAAATTTGGGGCACTGCGCGTGCAATCTACTGTGGCACCAGATATGAGTAGTGTGTTAAGTAGTACTATTCTGATCAGTTTAATACCTGTTACTCCCCCTATTGGGGGAGGTGTATATGGCATGGATTTTAGGAACCGGGAGATGGAAAAAGATGCTTGGTCGGTCCTCCTACTTCAAATTTGGGGCACTGTGCATGCAATCTACTGTGGCACCAGATATGAGTGGTGTGTTAAGTAGTACTATTCTGATTAGTTTAATATCTGTTACTCCCCCTATTGGGGGAGGTGTATATGGCATGGATTTTAGGAACCGGGAGATGGAAAAAGATGCTTGGTGGGTCCTCCTACTTCAAATTTGGGGCACTGCGCGTGCAATCGCGGGCCGGACTTTTTGCCGACAGACATTTGGCCGACGGACATTTGGCCGAAACACAAGTGGCTGTCACATTTCAGTCCGGCCACGAGATAGATAGATTTGATAGATAGATACATAGATTACATAGATCAATAGATGCAATATACATTTGATAGATACGATTGATAGTTAGATAGATTTGATAGATATATAATTTCCCAGACAGAGAATTACAAGACGTGCGGGCTGGGACCCATGGTAAGGTTCCCAGAGGCAGTTGCAGCGCCAGGGGAGGTGTATATGGCATGGATTTTAGGAACCGGGAGATGGAAAAAGATGCTTGATCGGTCCTCCTACTTCAAATTTGGGGCACTGCGTGTGCAATCATGGCCAGACTTTTAGCCGACGGACATTTGTCTGACGGACATTTGGCCGAAACAAAAGTGGCTGTCACAAAACAGTCCGGCCACGAGATAGATAGATTTGATAGATAGATACATAGATTACATAGATCAATATATGCAATATACATTTGATAGATACGATTGATAGTTAGATAGATTTGATAGATAAATAGATAGATTTGATATATATAATTTCACAGACAGAGAATTACAAGACGTGCGGGCTAGGGCCCATGGTAAGGTTCCCAGAGGCAGTTGCAGCGCCAGGGGAGGTGTATATGGCATGGATTTTAGGAACCGGGAGATGGAAAAAGATGCTTGGTGGGTCCTCCTATTTCAAATTTTGGGCACTGCATGTGCAATCTGCTATGGCACCAGATATGAGTGGTGTGTTAAGTAGTACTATTCTGATCAGTTTAATACCTGTTACTCCCACTATCGGGGGAGGTGTATATGGCATGGATTTTAGGAACCGGGAGATGGAAAAAGATGCTTGGTCGGTCCTCCTACTTCAAATTTGGGGCACTGCGCGTGCAATCTACTGTGGCACCAGATATGAGTGGTATGTTAAGTAGCACTATTCTGATCAGTTTAATACCTGTTACTCCCCCAATTGGTAGAGGTGTATATGGCATGGATTTTAGGAACCGGGAGATGGAAAAAGATGCTTGGTCGGTCCTCCTACTTCAAATTTGGGGCACTGCGCGTGCAATCGTGGCCAGACTTTTAGCCGATGGACATTTGGCCGACGGACATTTGGCCGAAACACAAGTGGCTGTCACAAAACAGTCCGGCCACGAGATAGATTTGATTGATATATAATTTCCCAGACAGAGAATTACAAGACGTGCAGTCTGGGACCCATGGTAAGGTTCCCAGAGGCAGTTGCGGTGCCAGGGGAGGTGTATATGGCATGGATTTTAGGAACCGGGAGATGGAAAAAGATGCTTGGTCGGTCCTCCTACTTCAAATTTGGGGCACTGCGCGTGCAATCTACTGTGGCACCAGATATGAGTAGTGTGTTAAGTAGTACTATTCTGATCAGTTTAATACCTGTTACTCCCCCTATTGGGGGAGGTGTATATGGCATGGATTTTAGGAACCGGGAGATGGAAAAAGATGCTTGGTCGGTCCTCCTACTTCATATTTGGGGCACTGTGCGTGCAATCTACTGTGGCACCAGATATGAGTGGTGTGTTAAGTAGTACTATTCTGATTAGTTTAATACCTGTTACTCCCCCTATTGGGGGAGGTGTATATGGCATGGATTTTAGGAACCGGGAGATGGAAAAAGATGCTTGGTGGGTCCTCCTACTTCAAATTTGGGGCACTGTGCGTGCAATCGCGGCCGGACTTTTTGCCGACAGACATTTGGCCGACGGACATTTGGCCGAAACACAAGTGGCTGTCACATTTCAGTCCGGCCACGAGATAGATAGATTTGATAGATAGATACATAGATTACATAGATCAATAGATGCAATATACATTTGATAGATACGATTGATAGTTAGATAGATTTGATAGATAAATAGATAGATTTGATAGATATATAATTTCCCAGACAGAGAATTACAAGACGTGCGGGCTGGGACCCATGGTAAGGTTCCCAGAGGCAGTTGCGGCGCCAGGGGAGGTGTATATGGCATGGATTTTAGGAACCGGGAGATGGAAAAAGATGCTTGATCGGTCCTCCTACTTCAAATTTGGGGCACTGCGAGTGCAATCATGGCCAGACTTTTAGCCGACGGACATTTGTCCGACGGACATTTGGCCGAAACAAAAGTGGCTGTCACAAAACAGTCCGGCCACGAGATAGATAGATTTGATAGATAGATACATAGATTACATAGATCAATATATGCAATATACATTTGATAGATACGATTGATAGTTAGATAGATTTGATAGATAAATAGATAGATTTGATATATATAATTTCACAGACAGAGAATTACAAGACGTGCGGGCTAGGCCCCATGGTACGGTTCCCAGAGGCAGTTGCGGCGCCAGGGGAGGTGTATATGGCATGGATTTTAGGAACCGGGAGATGGAAAAAGATGCTTGGTCGGTCCTCCTACTTCAAATTTTGGGCACTGCGTGTGCAATCTACTATGGCACCGGATATGAGTGGTGTGTTAAGTAGTACTATTCTGATCAGTTTAATACCTGTTACTCCCCCTATCGGGGGAGGTGTATATGGCATGGATTTTAGGAACCGGGAGATGGAAAAAGATGCTTGGTCGGTCCTCCTACTTCAAATTTGGGGCACTGCGCGTGCAATCGTGGCCAGACTTTTAGCCGATGGACATTTGGCCGACGGACATTTGGCCGAAACACAAGTGGCTGTCACAAAACAGTCCGGCCACGAGATAGATTTGATTGATATATAATTTCCCAGACAGAGAATTACAAGACGTGCAGTCTGGGACCCATGGTAAGGTTCCCAGAGGCAGTTGCGGTGCCAGGGGAGGTGTATATGGCATGGATTTTAGGAACCGGGAGATGGAAAAAGATGCTTGGTCGGTCCTCCTACTTCAAATTTGGGGCACTGCGCGTGCAATCTACTGTGGCACCAGATATGAGTAGTGTGTTAAGTAGTACTATTCTGATCAGTTTAATACCTGTTACTCCCCCTATTGGGGGAGGTGTATATGGCATGGATTTTAGGAACCGGGAGATGGAAAAAGATGCTTGGTCGGTCCTCCTACTTCAAATTTGGGGCACTGTGCGTGCAATCTACTGTGGCACCAGATATGAGTGGTGTGTTAAGTAGTACTATTCTGATTAGTTTAATACCTGTTACTCCCCCTATTGGGGGAGGTGTATATGGCATGGATTTTAGGAACCGGGAGATGGAAAAAGATGCTTGGTGGGTCCTCCTATTTCAAATTTTGGGCACTGCATGTGCAATCTGCTATGGCACCAGATATGAGTGGTGTGTTAAGTAGTACTATTCTGATCAGTTTAATACCTGTTACTCCCACTATCGGGGGAGGTGTATATGGCATGGATTTTAGGAACCGGGAGATGGAAAAAGATGCTTGGTCGGTCCTCCTACTTCAAATTTGGGGCACTGCGCGTGCAATCTACTGTGGCACCAGATATGAGTGGTATGTTAAGTAGCACTATTCTGATCAGTTTAATACCTGTTACTCCCCCAATTGGTAGAGGTGTATATGGCATGGATTTTAGGAACCGGGAGATGGAAAAAGATGCTTGGTCGGTCCTCCTACTTCAAATTTGGGGCACTGCGCGTGCAATCGTGGCCAGACTTTTAGCCGATGGACATTTGGCCGACGGACATTTGGCCGAAACACAAGTGGCTGTCACAAAACAGTCCGGCCACGAGATAGATTTGATTGATATATAATTTCCCAGACAGAGAATTACAAGACGTGCAGTCTGGGACCCATGGTAAGGTTCCCAGAGGCAGTTGCGGTGCCAGGGGAGGTGTATATGGCATGGATTTTAGGAACCGGGAGATGGAAAAAGATGCTTGGTCGGTCCTCCTACTTCAAATTTGGGGCACTGCGCGTGCAATCTACTGTGGCACCAGATATGAGTAGTGTGTTAAGTAGTACTATTCTGATCAGTTTAATACCTGTTACTCCCCCTATTGGGGGAGGTGTATATGGCATGGATTTTAGGAACCGGGAGATGGAAAAAGATGCTTGGTCGGTCCTCCTACTTCATATTTGGGGCACTGTGCGTGCAATCTACTGTGGCACCAGATATGAGTGGTGTGTTAAGTAGTACTATTCTGATTAGTTTAATACCTGTTACTCCCCCTATTGGGGGAGGTGTATATGGCATGGATTTTAGGAACCGGGAGATGGAAAAAGATGCTTGGTGGGTCCTCCTACTTCAAATTTGGGGCACTGTGCGTGCAATCGCGGCCGGACTTTTTGCCGACAGACATTTGGCCGACGGACATTTGGCCGAAACACAAGTGGCTGTCACATTTCAGTCCGGCCACGAGATAGATAGATTTGATAGATAGATACATAGATTACATAGATCAATAGATGCAATATACATTTGATAGATACGATTGATAGTTAGATAGATTTGATAGATAAATAGATAGATTTGATAGATATATAATTTCCCAGACAGAGAATTACAAGACGTGCGGGCTGGGACCCATGGTAAGGTTCCCAGAGGCAGTTGCGGCGCCAGGGGAGGTGTATATGGCATGGATTTTAGGAACCGGGAGATGGAAAAAGATGCTTGATCGGTCCTCCTACTTCAAATTTGGGGCACTGCGAGTGCAATCATGGCCAGACTTTTAGCCGACGGACATTTGTCCGACGGACATTTGGCCGAAACAAAAGTGGCTGTCACAAAACAGTCCGGCCACGAGATAGATAGATTTGATAGATAGATACATAGATTACATAGATCAATATATGCAATATACATTTGATAGATACGATTGATAGTTAGATAGATTTGATAGATAAATAGATAGATTTGATATATATAATTTCACAGACAGAGAATTACAAGACGTGCGGGCTAGGCCCCATGGTACGGTTCCCAGAGGCAGTTGCGGCGCCAGGGGAGGTGTATATGGCATGGATTTTAGGAACCGGGAGATGGAAAAAGATGCTTGGTCGGTCCTCCTACTTCAAATTTTGGGCACTGCGTGTGCAATCTACTATGGCACCGGATATGAGTGGTGTGTTAAGTAGTACTATTCTGATCAGTTTAATACCTGTTACTCCCCCTATCGGGGGAGGTGTATATGGCATGGATTTTAGGAACCGGGAGATGGAAAAAGATGATTGGTCGGTCCTCCTACTTCAAATTTGGGGCACTGCGCGTGCAATCTACTGTGGCACCAGATATGAGTGGTATGTTAAGTAGCACTATTCTGATCAGTTTAATACCTGTTACTCCCCCTATTGGTAGAGGTGTATATGGCATGGATTTTAGGAACCGGGAGATGGAAAAAGATGCTTGGTCGGTCCTCCTACTTCAAATTTGGGGCACTGCGCGTGCAATCATGGCCAGACTTTTAGCCGATGGACATTTGGCCGACGGACATTTGGCCGAAACACAAGTGGCTGTCACAAAACAGTCCGGCCACGAGATAGATAGATTTGATAGATAGATACATAGATTACATAGATCAATATATGCAATATACATTTGATAGATACGATTGATAGTTAGATAAATTTGATAGATAAATAGATAGATTTGATATATATAATTTCACAGACAGAGAATTACAAGACGTGCGGGCTAGGGCCCATGGTAAGGTTCCCAGAGGCAGTTGCGGCGCCAGGGGAGGTGTATATGGCATGGATTTTAGGAACCGGGAGATGGAAAAAGATGCTTGGTCGGTCCTCCTACTTCAAATTTTGGGCACTGCGTGTGCAATCTACTGTGGCACCAGATATGAGTGGTGTGTTAAGTAGTATTATTCTGATCAGTTTAATACCTGTTACTCCCCCTATCGGGGGAGGTGTATATGGCATGGATTTTAGGAACCGGGAGATGGAAAAAGATGCTTGGTCGGTCCTCCTACTTCAAATTTGGGGCACTGCGCGTGCAATCTACTGTGGCACCAGATATGAGTGGTATGTTAAGTAGCACTATTCTGATCAGTTTAATACCTGTTACTCCCCCTATGGGTAGAGGTGTATATGGCATGGATTTTAGGAACCGGGAGATGGAAAAAGATGCTTGGTCGGTCCTCCTACTTCAAATTTGGGGCACTGCGCGTGCAATCGTGGCCAGACTTTTAGCCGATGGACATTTGGCCGACGGACATTTGGCCGAAACACAAGTGGCTGTCACAAAACAGTCCGGCCACGAGATAGATAGATTTGATAGATAGATACATAGATTACATAGATCAATAGATGCAATATACATTTGATAGATACGATTGATAGTTAGATAGATTTGATAGATAAATAGATAGATTTGATAGATATATAATTTCCCAGACAGAGAATTACAAGACGTGCGGGCTGGGACCCATGGTAAGGTTCCCAGAGGCAGTTGCGGCGCCAGGGGAGGTGTATATGGCATGGATTTTAGGAACCGGGAGATGGAAAAAGATGTTTGGTCGGTCCTCCTACTTCAAAATTGGGGCACTGCGCGTGCAATCGTGGCCGGACTTTTAGCCGACGGACATTTGGCCGACGGACATTTGGCCGAAACACAAGTGGCTGTCACAAAACAGTCCGGCCACGAGATAGATAGATTTGATAGATAGATACATAGATTACATAGATCAATAGATGCAATATATATTTGATAGATACGATTGATAGTTATATAGATTTGATAGATAAATAGATTGATTTGATAGATATATAATTTCACAGACAGAGAATTACAAGACGTGCGGTCTGAGACCCATTGTAAGGTTCCCAGAGACAGTTGCGGCGCCAGGGGACGTGTGTATGGCATGGATTTTAGAAACCGGGAGATGGAAATAGATGCTTGGTCGGTCCTCCTACTTCAAATTTGGGGCACTGCGTGTGCAATCGTGGCCGGACTTTTAGCCGACGGACATTTGTCCGACGGACATTTGGCCAAAACACCAGTGGCTGTCACAAAACAGTCCGGCCACGAGATAGATAGATTTGATAGATAGATACATAGATTACATAGATCAATAGATGCAATATACATTTGATAAATACGATTGACAGTTAGATAGATTTGATAAATATATAATTTCCCAGACAGAGAATTACAAGACGTGCGGTCTGGGACCCATGGTAAGGATCCCAGAGGCAGTTGCGGCGCCAGGGGAGGTGAATATGGCATGGATTTTAGGAACCGGGAGATGCAAAAAGATGCTTTGTTCGGTCCTCCTACTTCAAATTTGGGGCACTGCACATGCAATCGTGGCCGGACATTTAGCCGACGGACATTTGGCTGAAACACAAGTGGCTGTCACAAAACAGTCCGGCCACGAGATAGATAGATTTCATAGATAGATACATAGATTACATAGATCAATATATGCAATATACATTTGATAGATACGATTGATAGTTAGATAGATTTGATAGATAAATAGATAGATTTGATATATATAATTTCACAGACAGAGAATTACAAGACGTGCGGGCTAGGGCCCATGGTAAGGTTCCCAGAGGCAGTTGCGGCGCCAGGGGAGGTGTATATGGCATGGATTTTAGGAACCGGGAGATGGAAAAAGATGCTTGGTCGGTCCTCCTACTTCAAATTTGGGGCACTGCGCGTGCAATCTACTGTGCCACCAGATATGAGTGGTGTGTTAAGTAGTACTATTCTGATCAGTTTAATACCTGTTACTCCCCCTATCGGGGGACGTGTATATGGCATGGATTTTAGGAACCGGGAGATGGAAAAGATGCTTGGTTGGTCCTCCTACTTCAAATTTGGGGCACTGCGCGTGCAATCATGGCCGGACTTTTAGCCGAGGGACATTTGGCCGACGGACATTTGGCCGAAACACAAGTGGCTGTCACAAAATCGTCCAGCCACGAGATAGATAGATTTGATAGATAAATACATAGATTACATAGATCAATAGATGCAATATATATTTGATAGATACGATTGATAGTTAGATAGATTTGATAGATAAATAGATAGATTTGATAGATATATAATTTCCCAGACAGAGAATTACAAGACGTGCGGGCTGGGACCCATGGTAAGGTTCCCAGAGGCAGTTGCGGCGCCAGGGGAGGTGTATATGGCATGGATTTTAGGAACCGGGAGATGGAAAAAGATGCTTGATCGGTCCTCCTACTTCAAATTTGGGGCACTGCGTGTGCAATCGTGGCCGGACTTTTAGCCGACGGGCATTTGTCCGACGGACATTTGTCCGACGGACATTTGGCCGAAACACAAGTGGCTGTCACAAAACAGTCCGGCCACGAGATAGATAGATTTGATAGATAGATACATAGATTACATAGATCAATAGATGCAATATACATTTGATAGATACGATTGATAGTTAGATAGATTTGATAGATGAATAGATAGATTTGATAGATAAATAGATAGATTTGATAGATATATAATTTCACAGACAGAGAATTACAAGATGTGCGGGCTGGGACTCATGGTAAGGTTCCCAGAGGCAGTTGCGGCACCAGGGGAGGTGTATATGGCATGGATTTTAGGAACCGGGAGATGGAAAAAGATGCTTGGTCGGTCCTCCTACTTCAAATTTGGGGCACTGCGTGTGCAATCTACTGTGCCACCAGATATGAGTGGTGTGTTAAGTAGTACTATTCTGATCAGTTTAATACCTGTTACTCCCCCTATCGGTAGAGGTGTATATGGAATGGATTTTAGGAACCGGGAGATGGAAAAAGATGCTTGGTCGGTCCTCCTACTTCAAATTTGGGGCACTGCGTGTGCAATCGTGGCCGGACTTTTAGCCGACGGACATTTGGCCGACGGACATTTGGCCGAAACACAAGTGGCTGTCACAAAACAGTCCAGCCACGAGATAGATAGATTTGATAGATACATAGATTACATAGATCAATAGATGCAATATACATTTGATAGATACGATTGATAGTTAGATAGATTTGATAGATAAATAGATAGATTTGATAGATATATAATTTCCCAGACAGAGAATTACAAGACGTGCGGGCTGGGACCCATGGTAAGGTTCCCAGAGGCAGTTGCGGCGCCAGGGGAGGTGTATATGGCATGGATTTTAGAAACCGGGAGATGGAAAAAGATGTTTGGTTGGTCCTCCTACTTCAAAATTGGGGCACTGCGCGTGCAATCGTGGCCGGACTTTTGAAGGTCCTTTCCGACAGAACACTTGAAGCGGGGCAGGCCAGAAGTTCTATTGCAAATTGGGATAGCTCAGGCCACAGGTCAAGCCTGCACACCCAGTAGTCAAGGGGTTCATCGCTCCTCAGAGTGTCAAGATCTTCAGTTAAGGCAAGGTAGTCTGCTACCTGTCGGTCGAGTCGTTCTCTGAGGGTGGACCCCGAAGGGCTGTGGCGATGCATAGGAGTTAAAAAGCTCTGCATGTCCTCCATCAACAACACGTCTGTAAAGCGTCCTGTCCTTGCCGGCGTGGTCGTGGGAGTCGGAGGATTACTTTCAGCTCTTCCCCTGTTAGATTCACGTTGTGCTGTGACATCACCCTTATACGTTGTGTAAAGCATACTTTTTAATTTATTTTGGAAATGCTGCATCCTTTCCGACTTGTTGTATTTCGGTAACATTTCTGGCACTTTATGCTTATACCGGGGGTCTAGTAGCGTGGACACCCAGTACAGGTCGTTCTCCTTCAGCTTTTTATACGAGGGTCCCTCAACAGGCACGACAGCATGAAAGACCACATTTGCACAAGGTTGGATGCCGAGCTACTCATGTCCCATTCCTTGTCCTCAGTGATGTCACTGAAGGTATCTTCTTCCCCCCAGCCACGTACAACACCACGGGTACCAGATAGGTGACAACGAACACCCTGGGATGCCTGTTGTGGTTGGTCTTCCTCCTCCTCCTCAAAGCCACATTCCTCTCTCTGACTCCTCTTCCTCACAATCCTCTTCCAGCGTTGCCGCAGGTCCAGCAAGCGATGCTGATAAGGCTGTTACTGGTGGTGATGGTGACCACAACTCTTCCTCTTCACGCTCATCTACGGCTTGATCCAGCACTCTTTGCAGGGCACGCTCCAGGAAGAAAACAAATGGTATGATGTCGCTGATGGTGCCTTCGGTGCGACTGACTAGGTTTGTCACCTCCTCAAAAGGACGCATGAGCCTACAGGCATTGCGCATGAGCGCCCAGTAACGTGGCAAAAAAAATCCCAGCTCCGCAGAGGCTGTCCTAGCACCCCGGTCATACAAATACTCATTAACGGCTTTTTCTTGTTGGAGCAGGCGGTCGAACATTAGGAGTGTTGAATTCCAACATGTCTGGCTGATGCAAATCAAGCGCCTCACTGGCATGTTGTTTCGCGCTGGATATCAGAAAAGTGCGCCATGGCCGTGTAGGAACGCCTCAAATGCCTTCCTGGCCTGCTTCAGGACATCCTGCAAGCCTGGGTACTTATGCACAAAGCGTTGTACGATCAGATTACACACATGTGCCATGCACGGCACATGTGTCAACTTGCCCAATTTCAATGCCGCCACCAAATTACTTCCGTTGTCAGAAACCACTTTGCCGATCTCCAATTGGTGCGGAGTGAGCCACTGATCCACCTGTGCATTCAGGGCGGACAGGAGTGCTGGTCCGGTGTGACTCTCTGCTTTCAGGCAAGTCAACCCCAAGACGGCGTGACACTGCCGTTTCCGGGATGTGGAATAGTACCTGCGGAGCTGGGGGGGTGCCGTTGATGTAGAGCAAGATGCAGCAGCAGAAGAGGACTCAGCCAAGGAGGTTATGGAAGAGGATGGAGTAGGAGAAGTAGAGGAGGTGGCAGCAGGCCTGCCTGCAAGTCGTGGCGGTGTCACCAACTCCTCCTCTGCAGAGCCACATATTCCATGCTTGGCAGCCGTCAGCAGGTTTACTCAATGTGCAGTGTAGGTGATATACCTGCCCTGACCATGCTTTGCAGATCAGCTATCAGTGGTCATATGGACCCTTGCCCCAACACTGTGTGCCAGACATGCCATTACTTCCTTTCGCATAATCGAGAACAGGTTGGGGATTGCCTTTTGTGAAAAGAAATTTCGGCCGGGTACCTTCCACTGCGGTGTCCCAATAGCTACAAATTTTTTGAACGCCTCAGACTCCACCAGCTTGTATGGTAAAAGTTTGCGGGCTAAGAGTTCAGACAAGCCAGCTGTCAGACTCCGGGCAAGGGGGTGACTTTGTGACATTGGCTTCTTACGCTCAAACATGTCCTTGACAGACACCTGACTGTGGGCAGATGAGCAGGAACTGTTCCGGAAGAGAGACGGAGTGGCGGATGGTTGAGAGGGGGCAAGGAGGACAGCAGTGGTTGACGTGGCTAAAGATGCTGGACCAGGAGGAGGATGGCGGCTTTGAGTTTGTGTGCTGCTTCTACTCATGTGTTGATCCCATAGGCGTTTTTGATGTGCGATCATGTGCCTTCGCAAAGCAGTTGTACCAAGGTGGGTGTTGCACTTCCCACAACTCAGTTTCTTTTGGCACAGGTTGCAAATGGCATCGCTGTTGTCAGAGGCAGACACACAAAAAAATGCCACACTGCTGAGCTCTGCGATGACGGCATTCTGGTTGTGGCAACAGCATGCGTGCTGTCTGGCTGACCCTGGGTGCCAATGCATGCTGTCTGACTGTGCCACTAGCTCCTTGCGACGACCTCCCCCTGCTTCCAACTCGTCTCCTCCTCCTCCTCTCTGTCTCCCCATCTGAACTTTCCCCCTGTTCTCCTTCTCTTCTAGCGGGCACCCACGTGACATCCACGGACGCATCGTCATCATCAACCGCTTCACTTGTATCTGACAAATCAACAAAGGAAGCAGCAGTGGGTACAACATCATCATCATCACACCGTACGTCCATGTCTGTAATGCTGCCTGACTGAGACATATCACTGTTATCTACATCCTCTGTCAATCATGGTTGCGCATCACTCATTTCTTCCAACTGATGTGTAAAAAACTCCTCTGACACATCAAGTGAAGCGGCTGTGGTGCTAGTGTTGGTGGTGGCATCAGGCGGGCGAGTGGTGGTAACTTGAGAGGTGCCCAAAGATAAGCTGGAGGAGGATGGTGCGTCAAGGTTCGGAGCGGAAGCTATAGAAGATTGGGTGTCCTTTGTTAAAAAGTCAACTATGTCCTCCTTAGAACTTTTCGAGTTCATGGGACGTGGCCTCTGAACACTGGGCATTATTCTACGGCCAAAGGGAATCACAGCACCACGACCACGACGGCACCTGCGGGTGGCCTGCCTCTGCCTGTCATTTTTTTTTAAATGTACACTTACACTACTATTAAACAAGATATGAGGGGTGGCACTGGGCAAGTGGGCACAGTATACGCTGTGACCCTGGCACACACGCTGGCAGGCAACTGCAATTAGATTACACTAGCAGACTGATGTTTCACAGTCAAAAAAGTTTTTTTTACAAAATGTACACTACTGTTACAACAGATATGAGTGGTGGCACTAGTTGGCAAGTGGGCCTGGCACACACGCTGGCAGGCAGGCAACTGCTATTAGATTACACTAGCAGACTGATGTTTCACAGTGAAAAAAGTTTTTTTTACAAAATTTACACTACTGTTACAACAGATATGAGTGGTGGCACTAGTTGGCAAGTGGGCCTGGCACACACGCTGGCAGGCAGGCAACTAGAATTAGATTACACTAGCAGACTGATGTTTCACAGTCCAAAAAGTTTTTTTTTTTAAATTTACACTACTGTTACAACAGATATGAGTGGTGGCACTAGTTGGCAAGTGGGCCTGGCACACACCCTGGCAGGCAGGCAACTACAATTAGATTACACTAGCAGACTGATGTTTCACAGTCAAAAAAGTTTTTTTTTTAAAATTTACACTACTGTTACAACAGATATGAGTGGTGGCACTTAGCAAGTGGGCCTGGCACACATGCTGGCAGGCAGGCAACTGCAATTAGATTACACTAGCAGACTGTTGTTTCACAGTCAAAAAAGTTTTTTTTTATAAAATTTACACTACTGTTACAACAGATATGAGTGGTGGCACTAGTTGGCAAGTGGGCCTGGCACACACGCTGGCAGGCAGGCAACTGCTATTAGATTACACTAGCAGACTGATGTTTCACAGTCAAAAAAGTTTTTTTTAAAAAAAAATTTACACTACTGTTACAACAGATATGAGTGGTGGCACTAGTTGGCAAGTGGGCCTGGATCACACGCTGGCAGGCAGGCAACTGCTATTAGATTACACTAGCAGACTGATGTTTCACAGTCAAAAAAGTTTTTTTTTACAAAATTTACACTACTGTTACAACAGATATGAGTGGTGGCACTAGTTGGCAAGTGGGCCTGGCACACACGCTGGCAGGCAGGCAACTGCTATTAGATTACACTAGCAGACTGATGTTTCACAGTCAAAAAAGTTTTTTTTTTTTAATTTACACTACTGTTACAACAGATATGAGTGGTGGCACTAGTTGGCAAGTGGGCCTGGCACACACGCTGGCAGGCAGGCAACTGCAATTAGATTACACTAGCAGACTGATGTTTCACAGTCAAAAAAGTTTTTTTTTTTTTTAAATTACACTACTGTTACAACAGATATGAGTGGTGGCACTAGTTGGCAAGTGGGCCTGGCACACACGCTGGCAGGCAGGCAACTGCTATTAGATTACACTAGCAGACTGATGTTTCACAGTGAAAAAAGTTTTTTTTACAAAATTTACACTACTGTTACAACATATATGAGTGGTGGCACTAGTTGGCAAGTGGGCCTGGCACACACCCTGGCAGGCAGGCAACTACAATTAGATTACACTAGCAGACTGATGTTTCACAGTCAAAAAAGTTTTTTTAAAAAAATTTACACTACTGTTACAACAGATATGAGTGGTGGCACTAGTTGGCAAGGGGGCCTGGCACACACGCTGGCAGGCAGGCAACTGCAATTAGATTACACTAGCAGACTGATGTTTCACAGTCAAAAAAGTATTTTTTTTAAAAAAAATTACACTACTGTTACAACAGATATGAGTGGTGGCACTAGTTGGCAAGTGGGCCTGGATCACACGCTGGCAGGCAGGCAACTGCTATTAGATTACACTAGCAGACTGATGTTTCACAGTCAAAAAAGTTTTTTTTTCCAAAATTTACACTACTGTTACAACAGATATGAGTGGTGGCACTAGTTGGCAAGTGGGCCTGGCACACACCCTGGCAGGCAGGCAACTACAATTAGATTACACTAGCAGACTGATGTTTCACAGTCAAAAAAGTTTTTTTTTTTAAATTTACACTACTGTTACAACAGATATGAGTGGTGGCACTTAGCAAGTGGGCCTGGCACACACGCTGGCAGGCAGGCAACTGCAATTAGATTACACTAGCAGACTGTTGTTTCACAGTCAAAAAAGTTTTTTTTTATAAAATTTACACTACTGTTACAACAGATATGAGTGGTGGCACTAGTTGGCAAGTGGGCCTGGCACACACGCTGGCAGGCAGGCAACTGCTATTAGATTACACTAGCAGACTGATGTTTCACAGTCAAAAAAGTTTTTTTTTTAAAAAAATTTACACTACTGTTACAACAGATATGAGTGGTGGCACTAGTTGGCAAGTGGGCCTGGATCACACGCTGGCAGGCAGGCAACTGCTATTAGATTACACTAGCAGACTGATGTTTCACAGTCAAAAAAGTTTTTTTTTACAAAATTTACACTACTGTTACAACAGATATGAGTGGTGGCACTAGTTGGCAAGTGGGCCTGGCACACACGCTGGCAGGCAGGCAACTGCTATTAGATTACACTAGCAGACTGATGTTTCACAGTCAAAAAAGTTTTTTTTTTTTAATTTACACTACTGTTACAACAGATATGAGTGGTGGCACTAGTTGGCAAGTGGGCCTGGATCACACGCTGGCAGGCAGGCAACTGCTATTAGATTACACTAGCAGACTGATGTTTCACAGTCAAAAAAGTTTTTTTTTCCAAAATTTACACTACTGTTACAACAGATATGAGTGGTGGCACTAGTTGGCAAGTGGGCCTGGCACACACCCTGGCAGGCAGGCAACTACAATTAGATTACACTAGCAGACTGATGTTTCACAGTCAAAAAAGTTTTTTTTTTTAAATTTACACTACTGTTACAACAGATATGAGTGGTGGCACTTAGCAAGTGGGCCTGGCACACACGCTGGCAGGCAGGCAACTGCAATTAGATTACACTAGCAGACTGTTGTTTCACAGTCAAAAAAGTTTTTTTTTATAAAATTTACACTACTGTTACAACAGATATGAGTGGTGGCACTAGTTGGCAAGTGGGCCTGGCACACACGCTGGCAGGCAGGCAACTGCTATTAGATTACACTAGCAGACTGATGTTTCACAGTCAAAAAAGTTTTTTTTTAAAAAAAATTTACACTACTGTTACAACAGATATGAGTGGTGGCACTAGTTGGCAAGTGGGCCTGGATCACACGCTGGCAGGCAGGCAACTGCTATTAGATTACACTAGCAGAATGATGTTTCACAGTCAAAAAAGTTTTTTTTTCCAAAATTTACACTACTGTTACAACAGATATGAGTGGTGGCACTAGTTGGCAAGTGGGCCTGGCACACACGCTGGCAGGCAGGCAACTGCTATTAGATTACACTAGCAGACTGATGTTTCACAGTCAAAAAAGTTTTTTTTTTTTTAATTTACACTACTGTTACAACAGATATGAGTGGTGGCACTAGTTGGCAAGTGGGCCTGGATCACACGCTGGCAGGCAGGCAACTGCTATTAGATTACACTAGCAGACTGATGTTTCACAGTCAAAAAAGTTTTTTTTTCCAAAATTTACACTACTGTTACAACAGATATGAGTGGTGGCACTAGTTGGCAAGTGGGCCTGGCACACACCCTGGCAGGCAGGCAACTACAATTAGATTACACTAGCAGACTGATGTTTCACAGTCAAAAAAGTTTTTTTTTTTAAATTTACACTACTGTTACAACAGATATGAGTGGTGGCACTTAGCAAGTGGGCCTGGCACACACGCTGGCAGGCAGGCAACTGCAATTAGATTACACTAGCAGACTGTTGTTTCACAGTCAAAAAAGTTTTTTTTTTATAAAATTTACACTACTGTTACAACAGATATGAGTGGTGGCACTAGTTGGCAAGTGGGCCTGGCACACACGCTGGCAGGCAGGCAACTGCTATTAGATTACACTAGCAGACTGATGTTTCACAGTCAAAAAAGTTTTTTTTTTAAAAAAATTTACACTACTGTTACAACAGATATGAGTGGTGGCACTAGTTGGCAAGTGGGCCTGGATCACACGCTGGCAGGCAGGCAACTGCTATTAGATTACACTAGCAGACTGATGTTTCACAGTCAAAAAAGTTTTTTTTTCCAAAATTTACACTACTTTTACAACAGATATGAGTGGTGGCACTAGTTGGCAAGTGGGCCTGGCACACACCCTGGCAGGCAGGCAACTACAATTAGATTACACTAGCAGACTGATGTTTCACAGTCAAAAAAGTTTTTTTTTTTAAATTTACACTACTGTTACAACAGATATGAGTGGTGGCACTTAGCAAGTGGGCCTGGCACACACGCTGGCAGGCAGGCAACTGCAATTAGATTACACTAGCAGACTGTTGTTTCACAGTCAAAAAAGTTTTTTTTTATAAAATTTACACTACTGTTACAACAGATATGAGTGGTGGCACTAGTTGGCAAGTGGGCCTGGCACACACGCTGGCAGGCAGGCAACTGCTATTAGATTACACTAGCAGACTGATGTTTCACAGTCAAAAAAGTTTTTTTTAAAAAAAAATTTAAACTACTGTTACAACAGATATGAGTGGTGGCACTAGTTGGCAAGTGGGCCTGGATCACACGCTGGCAGGCAGGCAACTGCTATTAGATTACACTAGCAGACTGATGTTTCACAGTCAAAAAAGTTTTTTTTTACAAAATTTACACTACTGTTACAATAGATATGAGTGGTGGCACTAGTTGGCAAGTGGGCCTGGCACACACGCTGGCAGGCAGGCAACTGCTATTAGATTACACTAGCAGACTGATGTTTCACAGTCAAAAAAGTTTTTTTTTTTTTAATTTACACTACTGTTACAACAGATATGAGTGGTGGCACTAGTTGGCAAGTGGGCCTGGCACACACGCTGGCAGGCAGGCAACTGCAATTAGATTACACTAGCAGACTGATGTTTCACAGTCAAAAAAGTTTTTTTTTTTTTAAAATTACACTACTGTTACAACAGATATGAGTGGTGGCACTAGTTGGCAAGTGGGCCTGGCACACACGCTGGCAGGCAGGCAACTGCAATTAGATTACACTAGCAGACTGATGTTTCACAGTGAAAAAAGTTTTTTTTACAAAATTTACACTACTGTTACAACATATATGAGTGGTGGCACTAGTTGGCAAGTGGGCCTGGCACACACCCTGGCAGGCAGGCAACTACAATTAGATTACACTAGCAGACTGATGTTTCACAGTCAAAAAAGTTTTTTTAAAAAAATTTACACTACTGTTACAACAGATATGAGTGGTGGCACTAGTTGGCAAGTGGGCCTGGCACACACGCTGGCAGGCAGGCAACTGCAATTAGATTACACTAGCAGACTGATGTTTCACAGTCAAAAAAGTCTTTTTAAAAAAAAAATTGCACTACTGTTACAACAGATATGAGTGGTGGCACTAGTTGGCAAGTGGGCCTGGATCACACGCTGGCAGGCAGGCAACTGCTATTAGATTACACTAGCAGACTGATGTTTCACAGTCAAAAAAGTTTTTTTTTACAAAATTTACACTACTGTTACAATAGATATGAGTGGTGGCACTAGTTGGCAAGTGGGCCTGGCACACACGCTGGCAGGCAGGCAACTGCTATTAGATTACACTAGCAGACTGATGTTTCACAGTCAAAAAAGTTTTTTTTTTTTTAATTTACACTACTGTTACAACAGATATGAGTGGTGGCACTAGTTGGCAAGTGGGCCTGGCACACACGCTGGCAGGCAGGCAACTGCAATTAGATTACACTAGCAGACTGATGTTTCACAGTCAAAAAAGTTTTTTTTTTTTTAAAATTACACTACTGTTACAACAGATATGAGTGGTGGCACTAGTTGGCAAGTGGGCCTGGCACACACGCTGGCAGGCAGGCAACTGCTATTAGATTACACTAGCAGACTGATGTTTCACAGTGAAAAAAGTTTTTTTTACAAAATTTACACTACTGTTACAACATATATGAGTGGTGGCACTAGTTGGCAAGTGGGCCTGGCACACACCCTGGCAGGCAGGCAACTACAATTAGATTACACTAGCAGACTGATGTTTCACAGTCAAAAAAGTTTTTTTAAAAAAATTTACACTACTGTTACAACAGATATGAGTGGTGGCACTAGTTGGCAAGTGGGCCTGGCACACACGCTGGCAGGCAGGCAACTGCAATTAGATTACACTAGCAGACTGATGTTTCACAGTCAAAAAAGTCTTTTTTAAAAAAAAAATTACACTACTGTTACAACAGATATGAGTGGTGGCACTAGTTGGCAAGTGGGCCTGGATCACACGCTGGCAGGCAGGCAACTGCTATTAGATTACACTAGCAGACTGATGTTTCACAGTCAAAAAAGTTTTTTTTCCAAAATTTACACTACTGTTACAACAGATATGAGTGGTGGCACTAGTTGGCAAGTGGGCCTGGCACACACGCTGGCAGGCAGGCAACTGCAATTAGATTACACTAGCAGACTGATGTTTCACAGTCAAAAAAGTTTTTTTTTTTAAAATTTACACTACTGTTACAACAGATATGAGTGGTGCCACTAGTTGGCAAGTGGGCCTGGCACACACGCTGGCAGGCAGGCAACTGCAATTAGATTACACTAGCAGACTAATGTTTCACAGTCAAAAAAGTTTTTTTTTAAATATTTACACTACTGTTACAACAGATATGAGTGGTGGCACTAGTTGGCAAGTGGGCCTGGCACACACGTTGGCAGGCAGGCAACTGCAATTAGATTACATTAGCAGACTGATGTTTCACAGTCAAAAAAGTTTTTTTTTTTTAAATTTACACTACTGTTACAAGAGATATGAGTGGTGGTACTTAGCAAGTGGGCCTGGCACACACACTGGCAGGCAGGCAACTGCAATTAGATTACACTAGCAGACTGATGTTTCACAGTCAAAAAAGTTTTTTTTTTTTTTTAAATTTACACTACTGTTACAACAGATATGAGTGGTGGCACTAGTTGGCAAGTGGGCCTGACACACACGCTGGCAGGCAGGCAACTGCTATTAGATTACACTAGCAGACTGATGTTTCACAGTCAAAAAAGTTTTTTTTTACAAAATTTACACTACTGTTACAACAGATATGAGTGGTGGCACTGCAGGCAGGCAACTGCAATTAGATTACACTAGCAGACTGATGTTTCACAGTCAAAAAAGTTTTTTTTTAAAAAAAATTTACACTACTGTTACAACAGATATGAGTGGTGGCACTAGTTGGCAAGTGGGCCTGGATCACACGCTGGCAGGCAGGCAACTGCTATTAGATTACACTAGCAGACTGATGTTTCACAGTCAAAAAAGTTTTTTTTTCCAAAATTTACACTACTGTTACAACAGATATGAGTGGTGGCACTAGTTGGCAAGTGGGCCTGGCACACACGCTGGCAGGCAGGCAACTGCTATTAGATTACACTAGCAGACTGATGTTTCACAGTCAAAAAAGTTTTTTTTTTTTTAATTTACACTACTGTTACAACAGATATGAGTGGTGGCACTAGTTGGCAAGTGGGCCTGGATCACACGCTGCCAGGCAGGCAACTGCTATTAGATTACACTAGCAGACTGATGTTTCACAGTCAAAAAAGTTTTTTTTTCCAAAATTTACACTACTGTTACAACAGATATGAGTGGTGGCACTAGTTGGCAAGTGGGCCTGGCACACACCCTGGCAGGCAGGCAACTACAATTAGATTACACTAGCAGACTGATGTTTCACAGTCAAAAAAGTTTTTTTTTTTAAATTTACACTACTGTTACAACAGATATGAGTGGTGGCACTTAGCAAGTGGGCCTGGCACACACGCTGGCAGGCAGGCAACTGCAATTAGATTACACTAGCAGACTGTTGTTTCACAGTCAAAAAAGTTTTTTTTTATAAAATTTACACTACTGTTACAACAGATATGAGTGGTGGCACTAGTTGGCAAGTGGGCCTGGCACACACGCTGGCAGGCAGGCAACTGCTATTAGATTACACTAGCAGACTGATGTTTCACAGTCAAAAAAGTTTTTTTTAAAAAAAAATTTACACTACTGTTACAACAGATATGAGTGGTGGCACTAGTTGGCAAGTGGGCCTGGATCACACGCTGGCAGGCAGGCAACTGCTATTAGATTACACTAGCAGACTGATGTTTCACAGTCAAAAAAGTTTTTTTTTACAAAATTTACACTACTGTTACAATAGATATGAGTGGTGGCACTAGTTGGCAAGTGGGCCTGGCACACACGCTGGCAGGCAGGCAACTGCTATTAGATTACACTAGCAGACTGATGTTTCACAGTCAAAAAAGTTTTTTTTTTTTTAATTTACACTACTGTTACAACAGATATGAGTGGTGGCACTAGTTGGCAAGTGGGCCTGGCACACACGCTGGCAGGCAGGCAACTGCAATTAGATTACACTAGCAGACTGATGTTTCACAGTCAAAAAAGTTTTTTTTTTTTTAAATTACACTACTGTTACAACAGATATGAGTGGTGGCACTAGTTGGCAAGTGGGCCTGGCACACACGCTGGCAGGCAGGCAACTGCTATTAGATTACACTAGCAGACTGATGTTTCACAGTGAAAAAAGTTTTTTTTACAAAATTTACACTACTGTTACAACATATATGAGTGGTGGCACTAGTTGGCAAGTGGGCCTGGCACACACCCTGGCAGGCAGGCAACTACAATTAGATTACACTAGCAGACTGATGTTTCACAGTCAAAAAAGTTTTTTTAAAAAAATTTACACTACTGTTACAACAGATATGAGTGGTGGCACTAGTTGGCAAGTGGGCCTGGCACACACGCTGGCAGGCAGGCAGCTGCAATTAGATTACACTAGCAGACTGATGTTTCACAGTCAAAAAAGTCTTTTTAAAAAAAAAATTACACTACTGTTACAACAGATATGAGTGGTGGCACTAGTTGGCAAGTGGGCCTGGATCACACGCTGGCAGGCAGGCAACTGCTATTAGATTACACTAGCAGACTGATGTTTCACAGTCAAAAAAGTTTTTTTTCCAAAATTTACACTACTGTTACAACAGATATGAGTGGTGGCACTAGTTGGCAAGTGGGCCTGGCACACACGCTGGCAGGCAGGCAACTGCAATTAGATTACACTAGCAGACTGATGTTTCACAGTCAAAAAAGTTTTTTTTTAAATATTTACACTACTGTTACAAGAGATATGAGTGGTGGTACTTAGCAAGTGGGCCTGGCACACACACTGGCAGGCAGGCAACTGCAATTAGATTACACTAGCAGACTAATGTTTCACAGTCAAAAAAGTTTTTTTTTAAATATTTACACTACTGTTACAACAGATATGAGTGGTGCCACTAGTTGGCAAGTGGGCCTGGCACACACGCTGGCAGGCAGGCAACTGCAATTAGATTACACTAGCAGACTAATGTTTCACAGTCAAAAAAGTTTTTTTTTAAATATTTACACTACTGTTACAACAGATATGAGTGGTGGCACTAGTTGGCAAGTGGGCCTGGCACACACGTTGGCAGGCAGGCAACTGCAATTAGATTACATTAGCAGACTGATGTTTCACAGTCAAAAAAGTTTTTTTTTTTTAAATTTACACTACTGTTACAAGAGATATGAGTGGTGGTACTTAGCAAGTGGGCCTGGCACACACACTGGCAGGCAGGCAACTGCAATTAGATTACACTAGCAGACTGATGTTTCACAGTCAAAAAAGTTTTTTTTTTTTTTAAATTTACACTACTGTTACAACAGATATGAGTGGTGGCACTAGTTGGCAAGTGGGCCTGACACACACGCTGGCAGGCAGGCAACTGCTATTAGATTACACTAGCAGACTGATGTTTCACAGTCAAAAAAGTTTTTTTTTACAAAATTTACACTACTGTTACAACAGATATGAGTGGTGGCACTGCAGGCAGGCAACTGCAATTAGATTACACTAGCAGACTGATGTTTCACAGTCAAAAAAGTTTTTTTTTAAAAAAAAATTTACACTACTGTTACAACAGATATGAGTGGTGGCACTAGTTGGCAAGTGGGCCTGGATCACACGCTGGCAGGCAGGCAACTGCTATTAGATTACACTAGCAGACTGATGTTTCACAGTCAAAAAAGTTTTTTTTTCCAAAATTTACACTACTGTTACAACAGATATGAGTGGTGGCACTAGTTGGCAAGTGGGCCTGGCACACACGCTGGCAGGCAGGCAACTGCTATTAGATTACACTAGCAGACTGATGTTTCACAGTCAAAAAAGTTTTTTTTTTTTTAATTTACACTACTGTTACAACAGATATGAGTGGTGGCACTAGTTGGCAAGTGGGCCTGGATCACACGCTGGCAGGCAGGCAACTGCTATTAGATTACACTAGCAGACTGATGTTTCACAGTCAAAAAAGTTTTTTTTTCCAAAATTTACACTACTGTTACAACAGATATGAGTGGTGGCACTAGTTGGCAAGTGGGCCTGGCACACACCCTGGCAGGCAGGCAACTACAATTAGATTACACTAGCAGACTGATGTTTCACAGTCAAAAAAGTTTTTTTTTTTAAATTTACACTACTGTTACAACAGATATGAGTGGTGGCACTTAGCAAGTGGGCCTGGCACACACGCTGGCAGGCAGGCAACTGCAATTAGATTACACTAGCAGACTGATGTTTCACAGTCAAAAATGTTTTTTTTTATAAAATTTACACTACTGTTACAACAGATATGAGTGGTGGCACTAGTTGGCAAGTGGGCCTGGCACACACGCTGGCAGGCAGGCAACTGCTATTAGATTACACTAGCAGACTGATGTTTCACAGTCAAAAAAGTTTTTTTTAAAAAAAAATTTACACTACTGTTACAACAGATATGAGTGGTGGCACTAGTTGGCAAGTGGGCCTGGATCACACGCTGGCAGGCAGGCAACTGCTATTAGATTACACTAGCAGACTGATGTTTCACAGTCAAAAAAGTTTTTTTTTCCAAAATTTACACTACTGTTACAACAGATATGAGTGGTGGCACTAGTTGGCAAGTGGGCCTGGCACACACCCTGGCAGGCAGGCAACTACAATTAGATTACACTAGCAGACTGATGTTTCACAGTCAAAAAAGTTTTTTTTTTTAAATTTACACTACTGTTACAACAGATATGAGTGGTGGCACTTAGCAAGTGGGCCTGGCACACACGCTGGCAGGCAGGCAACTGCAATTAGATTACACTAGCAGACTGTTGTTTCACAGTCAAAAAAGTTTTTTTTTATAAAATTTACACTACTGTTACAACAGATATGAGTGGTGGCACTAGTTGGCAAGTGGGCCTGGCACACACGCTGGCAGGCAGGCAACTGCTATTAGATTACACTAGCAGACTGATGTTTCACAGTCAAAAAAGTTTTTTTTTAAAAAAAATTTACACTACTGTTACAACAGATATGAGTGGTGGCACTAGTTGGCAAGTGGGCCTGGATCACACGCTGGCAGGCAGGCAACTGCTATTAGATTACACTAGCAGACTGATGTTTCACAGTCAAAAAAGTTTTTTTTTACAAAATTTACACTACTGTTACAATAGATATGAGTGGTGGCACTAGTTGGCAAGTGGGCCTGGCACACACGCTGGCAGGCAGGCAACTGCTATTAGATTACACTAGCAGACTGATGTTTCACAGTCAAAAAAGTTTTTTTTTTTTTAATTTACACTACTGTTACAACAGATATGAGTGGTGGCACTAGTTGGCAAGTGGGCCTGGCACACACGCTGGCAGGCAGGCAACTGCAATTAGATTACACTAGCAGACTGATGTTTCACAGTCAAAAAAGTTTTTTTTTTTTAAAATTACACTACTGTTACAACAGATATGAGTGGTGGCACTAGTTGGCAAGTGGGCCTGGCACACACGCTGGCAGGCAGGCAACTGCTATTAGATTACACTAGCAGACTGATGTTTCACAGTGAAAAAAGTTTTTTTTACAAAATTTACACTACTGTTACAACATATATGAGTGGTGGCACTAGTTGGCAAGTGGGCCTGGCACACACCCTGGCAGGCAGGCAACTACAATTAGATTACACTAGCAGACTGATGTTTCACAGTCAAAAAAGTTTTTTTAAAAAAATTTACACTACTGTTACAACAGATATGAGTGGTGGCACTAGTTGGCAAGTGGGCCTGGCACACACGCTGGCAGGCAGGCAACTGCAATTAGATTACACTAGCAGACTGATGTTTCACAGTCAAAAAAGTCTTTTTAAAAAAAAAATTGCACTACTGTTACAACAGATATGAGTGGTGGCACTAGTTGGCAAGTGGGCCTGGATCACACGCTGGCAGGCAGGCAACTGCTATTAGATTACACTAGCAGACTGATGTTTCACAGTCAAAAAAGTTTTTTTTCCAAAATTTACACTACTGTTACAACAGATATGAGTGGTGGCACTAGTTGGCAAGTGGGCCTGGCACACACGCTGGCAGGCAGGCAACTGCAATTAGATTACACTAGCAGACTGATGTTTCACAGTCAAAAAAGTTTTTTTTTTAAAAATTTACACTACTGTTACAACAGATATGAGTGGTGCCACTAGTTGGCAAGTGGGCCTGGCACACACGCTGGCAGGCAGGCAACTGCAATTAGATTACACTAGCAGACTAATGTTTCACAGTCAAAAAAGTTTTTTTTTAAATATTTACACTACTGTTACAACAGATATGAGTGGTGGCACTAGTTGGCAAGTGGGCCTGGCACACACGTTGGCAGGCAGGCAACTGCAATTAGATTACATTAGCAGACTGATGTTTCACAGTCAAAAAAGTTTTTTTTTTTTAAATTTACACTACTGTTACAAGAGATATGAGTGGTGGTACTTAGCAAGTGGGCCTGGCACACACACTGGCAGGCAGGCAACTGCAATTAGATTACACTAGCAGACTGATGTTTCACAGTCAAAAAAGTTTTTTTTTTTTTTAAATTTACACTACTGTTACAACAGATATGAGTGGTGGCACTAGTTGGCAAGTGGGCCTGACACACACGCTGGCAGGCAGGCAACTGCTATTAGATTACACTAGCAGACTGATGTTTCACAGTCAAAAAAGTTTTTTTTTACAAAATTTACACTACTGTTACAACAGATATGAGTGGTGGCACTGCAGGCAGGCAACTGCAATTAGATTACACTAGCAGACTGATGTTTCACAGTCAAAATTACACAGGCAAAAAAAAAAATGTTCTAGCCCTAAAAAGGGCTTTTTGTGGTGCTGTCCTTACAGCAGAGATCAGATGAGTCCTTCAGGACTGTAGTGGACACTGAATACACTAGCCTAGCTATCAATTTCCCTATATAATCAGCAGCAGCTACACTATCCCTCCTCTCACTAAGAATGCAGGATCAGAATGAATCTAAAATGGCTGCTGCCCAGGAGCTGGGAGGGTCTGGGAGGGAGTGTCTGCTGCTGATTGGCTGAAATGTGTCTGCAGACTGTGAGATACAGGGTCAAAGTTTACTCAATGATGACGAATAGGGGGCGGATCGAACATTGCATATGTTCGCCCGCCGCGGCGAACGCGAACAAGCTATGTTCGCCGGGAACTATTCGCCGGCAAACTATTCGCGACATCACTATATATATCCAATATTAAACAAAAAAGTGATGATGAGGGTAAAAAAAAAATTCCACCAAAAGTAAAAGAACCTTCTTTTCATGATTAATGGTCATATTACTCATTCCTTTAACCAATTATTTTGTTAAGCCATTTAATAGAATTGCTTCTGCCTCTATTAGGTTATTTAGAATTTTAGTTTTTGTTCCTTCCTGTATTTTAAACTTAGCTGGGTAAATCACAGTTGATTTTATTCCTGCCTTTATTAATTTAATAGAAATTGTGGCAATTTGTTTTCTATTATTTATTGTCTCCCATGAGTAATCTTGAAATATAAATATTCTGTTATCTCCTATAAGTAATGTTTGCTTTTTTCCTGTTTTATTGAAGTGAAGTGACTTTTTCTTGGAAATTGAGAAGTAATTATTGGTCTGTGCTTTTTTTCTTTTCATATGTTATAGAAACATAGAAACATAGATATTGACGGCAGATAAGAGCCATAGGCCCAGCAAGTCTGCCCGACCTTATGTTATCATTCAATTGACCCAATCTGTGGGCTCTTTCAACATTTATTGCTTAAAGAAAAGGGGGCATTTCCAGATCTTTAGGAAGGGATTCAGATATAAAACTAAACACATATTCAAATTGTATATATTCCGGTACTCCTATTATCCTAATAATGTTCCTCTGTGACCGGTTTTCTATACCTCCCAATTTTTAACATATTTATTGCCTTCTCATTACAATCTATATTCAACCTATATGTGTCACAATTATCTTCTAGGTCTGAGATTTGTTGTTCTGCGTCAGTTAGCCTACTGGAAAACTGACTAACCTCATTAGATAAATATATTTCCATTTTGTTTTGATCAAATTGGGGTAAAAAATATATTGGCAATATTTTTAAAACTGCATGACTGCTTGACTACATAGAGACAAGGAAGTATTACTTTCAGTATGAATCTATGCTAGAGTTTCAATACTGTTCTTTGATTATTTTTTGTTTTGTTTTTGAGGACATTGCTGGAGATTTAGTCTTCAGGTAATTCAAATGCCAAAGACCATTTGAATTACCTGTGGACTTCAGTTGAGAAATACTGGCGCTGCGGAATCTGTTGGTGCTCTACAAATAACTGATAATAAAAATAATAATACTGGCATTTACAGTTGAGAAAAACATGACAAACCTTCCTTCATAAACGAACAGTATAACACCAGCGCTTAGTGTTAAACACCTATAGCTGGGATAGAGACAAAATATAATAATATGTACTTTAATTACTTTACCTGCCAATTTATACTGCAGTGCCTCGCCATTAACCATTTCTTTTACGTTTCTGAATTGTACAGCTCTAACTCACCCCCCCCCACACACACACACACAATTCCTTTTATGGCTGTATATATATATCTATTGTTGCTTTTGGTAGAATACAAAAGGGAATAGGGATTATCGGCTGGAGCATGCCTAGAAGCTGTGAACTCAGTTGAAATACAATGCCTGTGTCTAAACACTGATGGAGCAAAGTGCTTGAGACAGCATAGCTATGTAAGTCATTTTGCTTATTTTTGAAAATTATATTAAAATACATGCCAACAATTTTTTTTTTTTTTTTTATACAAACTATTTTTACTTAACTAGCCCTATTAGGATATGCACAGATCTCAACCTGTTTATGGCACTTTAAAAAGGGTACCTAGCTTACCCTAAAGAAAGTAAATGTTAACAAGAGTATTTTAAAGAGCGCCTAAAAAGAAGGCTAAGGTGATATTAAATATAGATAGTGTATCGAAAAATGTATAAAATTAAACATTGATTTATGGTTTTCAACATAAAATTAAAAATAAAACATGGATCCATGTAGCAAAACAGATAAATGACAAGTAGTGCACTAAAAGCCAATAGAAACTGTTTACAGGATGATAAAAGTCAGATATATGGTATTAGTTTATTAACTCCAGAAAGAGAAAAGTGCTTTGTATCACTTTTAGTAGTGCTGTAGGATGTGAAGTTGATCCTTAGGTGGTGATTCCCCCTAAAAATGTAGAAACATTTAAAAGAATGGCGGTATAAAGATAGAGAAAAATAGAGAAAAAAAGGGGGAAGTAAAAAGAAAAAAAATGAAAAAAAGTTGAAATTGTTTGATGTGTGTATTTAAACATACAAAACTGAGTTCCCAGTTTAGGGTAAAAAATTGAGGGTGGTGGGGTGTATCAGTCCTATTAGAGTTGGTCCAGGATAATCCAAAATGATCCCTCTGTTATAGTGTGTGCTGTGTTATTTGATTACCTGCAAACAAAAAGTGGAATAGTGCAACATTGCTGGTAGCAAATATAAAGAGGCTTACCATGTACTGTCTATTTATGCCTTTTTAGGCCTTTATCAAGACTAAATATAGTAAATAATGGTAGCCTTATATAGGGTATTATGTATGTGTCTATTGGATTATTGGTTTTGGCGCCAAAGTGATGTGAGGCGTTCCTGAATGATGTAATAAGTTTGAGACTTTATTGTGATGACCGGAAATGATTTTATCATAGTACAGTCATTTCCGGTTTCTATTAAGGGAATACCAATTAACGAAAAGGTTTCTCATAACTCACCAGATTAAATTTTGTTTTTGAATTTCATTATTGTAATAATTGTGGAACCGCATCTGATATTAATACATAGTAAAAAAGATATGCTCACTTTACAGTTTACTCCGTGTTTGGGTACTTAAATCCTGTAGTGACGTTAGCGGCATAGCGTCACTTCCGGTTTCGAATGTGTTTGTTTACATCGCCTATGTTTTCACTTTCTGTCTATATTGAAAGCTATAGGATCGAATATTTATAAAAGCGTGAGAGAGCTATATATTAATTGTGTGTTTTATTAAAGGGACACTCAATCAAAATTAAACTTTCATTATTCAGATAGAGCATGCCATTTTAAACAACTTTCCAATTTACTTCCATTAACAAAATGTGCACAGTCTTTTTATATTTAAACTTTTTGAGTCACTAGCTACTACTGAGCATGTGCAAGAATAAGTGTGTATGCATTTGTGAATGGCTGATTGCTGTCACATGGTACGTGTATGCATTTGTGATTGGCTGATGGCTGTCACATGGTACAGGGGGAGTGGAAAAAGACATAACTTTTAAAATTGTCAGAAAAAAAAATCTACTACTCATTTGAAGTTCAGACTAAGTGCTATTGCATTGTCTTGTTATCTTGCATTTGTTGATTATGCAAATCTACAGTGTTGACTGGTCCTTTAAAGCTTTCATATGTTGTGGTTATAACAGAACGAAAAAAGGATCCATGTGTAACATCTTATATAACAACATTTAACAATATAAAATTGAAAAATTAATAAAACAGATATACATGCAAACAGGTGTATAATATGTATTAATACTTTCCCCTTCTGGTGAACTGCAGCCGTCCCACAGTCTCTCCCAAGGTCTGTGTGAATAGATCAGTTGTGCTAGCTGGAGGCGCTGGTTCAGCTTGTATCAGTCGTTGGTATCTTCCTTTCCTTCCTCGGTTGTATAACTCTAGGTGCAAAATAGTGGTGCTGAAATATCAGACAATACACCATACAAAGGTGAATATCTACTCACAGTGAGTAGATATTCACCTTTGTATGGTGTATTGTCCGATATTTCAGCACCACTATTTTGCACCTAGAGTTATACAACCGAGGAAGGAAAGGAAGATACCAACGACTGATACAAGCTGAACCAGCGCCTCCAGCTAGCACACCCAAAAATTAATAAAAACATTTAAAATCTGAAATTAAAACAAAAGGATGGGGTAAAATAACTTGTGGGATATACTATGAGAGAAGGGGATCCTCAAAAGACAAAGAATGATACCAAACAGGGGTATGCTAAAGCAGGAAACAGAGAGAAGACACAAGTAACCAATCATACAACACAAGCATCAACCTCTGATCAATCTATTTTAGAGGTAACTCACACCACTGCAAAAGAAACAGAGAAAACCTCTGCAAAGAGAAAAAACACAAGTTTAGAAGAGTCTCAAACCCCTATAACAAAAAGAAGACCCATAGAGAAAAGAGAGGAGGAGCCAAACTAAATAAGAAAACCAAAAACACAATCATTGCAACATCAAGCAGTGATAATACAAATAAACAGGGAATATACAATTTAAGTTCAATTATACTTTCTGAAACTTCCATTCTTAACCCCTTAAGGACAAGGCAATTTTTCAATTTCTTTCCCTTAAGGACCAGGGCTATTTTTACATTTAACGTTTGTGTTTAGCTGTAATTTTCATCTTACTCATTTACTGTACCCACACATATTAGATACCTTTTTTCCCACCATTAAATAGACTTTCTAAAGATACTATTATTTTCATCATATCTTATAATTTACAATAAAAAAAATTATAAAATATGAAGAAAAAATAGAGAAAACACACTTTTTCTAACTTTGACCCCCAAAATCTGTTACACATCTTCAACCACCAAAAAACAACCAAAATAAATAGTTTCTAAATTTTGTCTTGAATTTAGAAATACCCAATGTTTACATGTTCTTTGTTTTTATTGTAAGTTATAGGGCAATAAATACAAGTAGCACTTTGCTATTTCCAAACCATTTTTTTTTTCAAAATTAGCGATAGTTACATTGAATCACTTATATCTGTCAGGAATCCCTGAATATTCCTTGACATGTATATATTTTTTTTAGTAGACAACCCAAAGTATTGATCTAGGCACATTTTGGTATATTTTATGCCACTATTTCACGGCCAGATGCGATCAAATAAAAAAATTGTTCACTTTTTCACAAACTTTAGGTTTCTCACTGAAATTATTTACAAACAGCTTGTGCAATAATGGCAAAATGGTTGTACATGCTTCTCTGGGATCCCCTTTGTTCAGAAATAGCAGACATTTATGGCTTTGGCATTACTTTTTGGTAATTAGAAGGCCACTAAATGCCGCAGCGCACCACACTTATTATGTCCATCCGTGAAGGGGTTAATTAGGTAGCTTGTAGAGAGATTGTAGGGTTAATTTTAGCTTTAGTGTAGTGTAGTAGACAACCCAAAGTTTTGATCTAGGCCCATTTTGGTATATTTCATGCCACCATTTCACCGCCAAATGTGATCAAATAAAAAAAAATGTTCACTTTTTCACTAACTTTAGGTTTCTCACTGAAATGATTTACAAACAGCTTGTGCAATCATGGCACAAATGGTTGTAAATGCTTCTCTGGGATCAGAAATAGCAGACATATATAGCTTTAGCATTGCTTTTTGGTAATTAGAAGGCCGCTAAATGCCACTGCGCACCACACTTGTATTATGCCCAGCGGTGAAGGGGTTAATTAGGGAGCTTGTAGGGAGCTTGAAGGGTTAATTTTAGCTTTAGTGAAGAGATCAGCCTCTTACCTGACACATCCCACCCCCTGATCCCTCCCAAACAGCTCTCTTCCCTCCCCCACCCCACAAATGTCCCCGCCATCTTAAGTACTGGCAGAAAGTCTGCCAGTATAAAAAAAGAAATTTGTGTTTGTTTTTTTTGTAAACATTTTTTTAAATTACATATTTTCTTCAGTGTAGGATCCCCCCTTACCACTCAACCTCCCTGAGTCCCCCCCAAACAGCTCTCTAACTCTCCCCCCTCTCACTATTTGGTGCCATTTTTGGTACTGACAGCTGTCTGCCAGTACACACTTTTCAAAATAATGTGGATTTTTTTTTTTTTTTTCAAAAGAGCTTTATTTTGATAAACAAAACATACACGGCATAATTCAAATGTGCACATAGTACATCAGAGCAGTTACAATATTATGCTTCATCACAATAATCCATTGTATAAGCTATTTAAAGGTGTGAGGCATGCTTATGACCAATCATTTCAATACTTGTAGACACCTGTTAATTGTGGTGTATGCCTTAATTGATTAATTAATTTTCTCATTAATTTTCTCATTATGTAGACCACTCTTGGGTCTATAACAGATATATATGAACAATAATGGGAGTATATAATGGTGAGGGGGATAACTAGGAGAAAGGAAAACAGACAGTTTGAATAAAACATTTTTAGGATAGGGAATGTACCCCAATTTTCTGAATATATAGACCGCTCTTGGGTCTGTGATTGATATATATATATGAACAGTATTGGGAATATATGGAAGTGGGGGGGGAGGGCAAAGTACAGGGAAAACAAACAATTTAAATATAACAGAGCTATATAGACCGCTCTTGGGTCTGTAACAGATACACTGATAATCAATACTGGAGATATATAGAGGTGGGGGAGAGAGACGTAGGCAAGAGAGGCAAACAATACAAATATGACAGTTTTGGTATAGTGAGGAACGTTGTACATCTGCATTTTCAGATAATATTGTGCCTATAAATATTAAAACTGGGACATATAAGCAAGAGAGGAAGCTTGTTGTAGACTGAGTGTAATTTATGTGGAATAAATTAGCATTATTATTAGCAGTGAATCTCTCAGTCCCTTATGCAACACATAGTATGAAGCTTGTAAATTCGAAAGAACTATGATATGCTATGCCCAAGAGTGAGCTTAATACATTTCTACATGGAGGAAAGGGAAGGAGCAATGGGCAAAGAAAGCAAGCAAAATTTAATATAACCATCTCAGTATAATACTTTGATCCCCATATTCTAACCATTCAGGCCACTCTTGGGTCTGTGACAGATTCACTGATGCTCATTGTTGGGGTTACATAAAGGTGAGGGAAAGCGTTATGAGCAGGGAGCTATGCAAAGCTTTGCCCAAAAGTGAGCTTATTACATCTATAATAATATCGTCATATAAGGGAATTAATAAGGGAGAGATAAGCAGTGTTGGCTTAACTTAGGGGAAACTTCAGATAATTTAACAATTCACAATATGGAGTTATACGTAAATACAGTGTGTTTGCCCAACTTATATATATGCTTCAAACAAGTCAATAACACACATTTTGATGTTAAACTGAAACATTGCCAAGTTACCAGAGTCCTTGTGAAGTAACATTAGCTGGAGGTTATTATATCGGCTCTAGCGCCTGAGCCAGCCGCTTATTTTCAGTGAGATGTTTCTGGGAGCTACCCCTCTCCTCTTTTCGGTATATGAGTGCCACCATGAAAGTAGGATCTGTGACACACAAAGCTGATCTTTGGCATGATTGGTGCTTCGCTGATTTTGCGGATGTCATCTCCGCTGTAGTTGTAGGTGAGGGGCTTGGCCAATGTTGGTTGTGGCTCGCTCGAGTGGGTCCCTTCAAGCTTCTGTGCTAGTACTATAAGTGTCAAAGTCTTCCCCTTCCTCTGCTTCTCAGATCGGGCATTAGCCAGTGCTCGGCTCCTCACCTCAGCCTCTGTAATTTGGGATTCCCCCGGAGCAATTATGGCCAGTTCTGCAGACTCCTGTGATCCCGGGTGCGGGTCTGCTTTGTATGCTTCATTCTGCGTAACAGTGGCCGGGAGATCACTCCCCAAGCCACGCGGATCCTCCATTTTGTGTGTAGTACTATCAGTTATGGTTTTCTTGTTCACCTGTCTTTCTTGTGAGTCCGTTAGATATGCAGTCTCATTTTCAGGGCTTAAGCATTTTAGTAGATGATCATACGGTGCTCTCTCTATTAGTCTGAGCATGGAGAGTTCAAGTTGCGCAAATAGTTCCTCTTGACGTGTCATGCTTCTCCCTTCTGCCATGTTTAGCGTGCTCTGCTGAATAAGGCTGACTCTCACCCACTTCAGGAGTTCAGGAACTATTCAGATATAAAATGTAGTCATATAGCTTGATGACTGAATAATATTGGGTGGTGAAGAGGTTCAGTAAGCTAGTTTACTTAGCAGCACTGATTACCCGGCTCTTCCCAGGGGGAGGTGAATGCCTATCAATAGGCCGCCGCCTTAGGCCTTTAATTTCCAAACTGGATCTCCAGCGTCATCAACACAACTAAGATTGATAATATGGGTCACAGTTTACAGTACTGTGAAACCTTTATATATTCTGTGTTTAGTCTAGCCGTGTAAAGGTAACAATCGGCGGATTGTTAAAGCTTCTGCTTGGAGCTCTCAGGATGTGCGTCCTATCCAGAATGCTGCTTGGACACGCCCCCTATAATGTGCATTTTTTTAATTAAAATTTTTATTTTTCTGTAGTGTAGCTGGCTCCCCCTCAATACACCCTCCCCCTCTCTCAGATTCCGTTAAACATAATTTTCCCCCCTCTCCCACTCCAACCACCCGCTCCCACCAACACCACAATCGGTGCAGATTGCGGGGGCGCACGCGTGCTCCCACACGCACCGGGGACTAATCCGACAAAAGTGATCCAGCGATGGGCCGCCCACCCGCCTGCCTGCAGCAGCTCCCACCAACGATCAGCACCATCACTGGCCGATGCAGAGAGGGCCACAGAGTGTACGTCGCTGGTCTTTAAAGACCAGTTTGTGTAAGATGTACCCTGTACGACGTGTGTCGTTAAGGGGTCAAAGGGACATGAAACCCAAATTATATCTTTCATGATTCAGATAGAGAATACAATTTTAAACAACTTTCTAATTTCCTTCTATTATCTAATTTGTTTCATTCTCTTGGTATCATTTGTTGAAGGAGCAGCAATGCACTAATGGTTTCTATCTAACTGAACTCATGGGTGAGCCAATCACAATCGATATATATATATATATATATATGCAGCTACCAATCAACAGCTAGAACCTAGGTTCTCTGCTGCTCCTGAACTTTCCTAGATAAAGCTTTCAGCAAAGAATAACAAGAGAAGGGAGCAAATTAAATAATAGAAGTAAATTGGAAAGCTGTTTAAAAATGTATTATCTATCTGAATCATGAAAGAAAATGTTTGGGTTTCATGTCTCTTTAACTATGGATTATCTTTTGCTCCATCAAGAAGCCTAGATAAATTTCACACATTTGTTAGTACCAAAGAATTAATTAGAAAACTAACCTTGAAAAAACATTCCACTCCACTCGAACTCAACACAACAAATTATGGAAAATCATATACCACAAGCAAATCCAATGCGTATGATGTCTATTCACACACCAATTTGAAACCTAAATCTAAATTCTTCCCAACAACCAATAAAGGGAATGCGATCAAGAGCTTTGAGACAATTGTATGTAAAGACATTAGAAATATACAACTAGGTAAACTAAAAAAAAGTCAAGCACAATCTATCTAAATCACAGATTAATACCATCAAAACTCTAAAACACAACCATATTATCATTAAGCCAGCCGATATAGGCGGCGGTATCGTTGTTCTAAATAAAGAAGATTACAGTAATGAAAGTAATAGAATACTGACTGATACCAATACATACAAAATATTACAGAACAACCCGGTGGAAAAATATAAGAAAGAACTAGATGGAATATTGGGCAGAGCAACACTTGGTATCTTGGTATCACAAGTCTTAAATATTTTAGAGAACTTAGAGTGGGAAGACAACTTTATACTGGCAACATGTGATGTAACATCACTGTACACCAGTATACCACATAATGGAGGGCTAGATGCTTTTTACAAAAAGATCGAAATATACCACAACTACAAAAAGATTTTATCCTAGACAGCATACACTATATTTTAACTCACAATTATTTTAATAATAATGGGAAATGTTACAGACAGTTATGCAGAACAGCTATGGGGACCAGGTTCACGCAGAGCTGTGCAAACTTATACATAGGCAGATGGCAACTAATTTTTTGGGAATCCTGCCCTGTAAGCGCGGACCTGGTCCTATACAATAGATACATTGATGATATTTTAATAATATGGAAAGGCTCACTAGAGGACTTTGAATGTACAATAAAAATAATAAATAAAAATACACTAAATCTTAAATTTACATACAAACACAGAGTTAACGTTTTTAGATTTGAAAATTGAAGTCAAAGATGGAAAACTAGAAACATCAACATTCTTTAAAGAAGTAGACTGCAACAACTATATCCATCAGAATAGTTGCCACCATAAGAATTGGAAATCCAATATACCTAAGGGTCAGCTTCTTAGAATAAAGAAAAATTGTTCAAACCCCAATAAATGGGCGGAACAAGCCCTGATTGAAAAAAAATGAAGAAAAGATTTCTAGAAAGAGGGTACGATGAGAACACATTAGATAAAGCAAGAAACATCGATCGGAAGGAACTTATTAGATACAAAGCAAAGAGCACCAATAACTTTGAAGATAATATGATCACTATACCACTAATCACAGAATATAGTGAAAACAGACATCTAATTGAGAATATTTTTAGAAAACATTGGCCACTACTTAAAAACGATGATATTATAGGAGAAAAACTAACACTACAACCTAGATTCATTTATAAGAAAACTAATAACCTAAAGAATACATTAGCACCCAGTATACCAAGACAGACTAAACATACTTCCTCTTGAAAAAGTCAGGTTGCAGCCTGAAGAAACGCGTTGAGGCCGCACTACCTCCTCATCCGGGACATTCGAATTCCAGGGCTGTTTGTTGAGTATCCCCCGACACGGCGAGTCCCCTCACGGCTTTCCGGAAGCTCTTCAGAGGACACAGCCGACGGGGTGACGGAGAGTACACCCACAAGCCTCAGATGCAAAGGACCCGGACTTGGTGATAGTGCCTTTTTATTCTGTTTATCTTGTATGTGTGTTTTATACACTTTGATTTCTGTGCCATTAAATACGGTGTTACACTTAGAGTGGGATGCGCTCTGTGTTTTCTTTTGTTTTCTAGACTAAGCATGGGTCAGTGATTTACAGTATCCCACAAAAGTGAGTACACCCCTCACATTTTTGTAAATATTTTATTATATCTTTTCATGTGACAACACTGAAGAAATGACACTTTGCTACAATGTAAAGTAGTGAGTGTACAGCCTGTATAACAGTGTAAATTTGCTGTCCCCTCAAAATAACTCAACACACAGCCATTAATGTCTAAACCGTTGGCCCAATGTGTCAATATTTTGTGTGGCCACCATTATTTTCCAGCTTTGCCTTATCCCTTTTGGGCATGGAGTTCACCAGAGCTTCACTGGTTGCCTCTGGAGTCCTCTTCCACTCCTACATGACGACATCACAGAGCTGGTGGATGTTAGAGACCTTGCGCTCCCCCACCTTCTGTTTGATGCTCAATAGGGTTTAGGTCTGGAGACATGCTTGGCTAGTCCATCACCTTTACCCTCAGCTTCTTTAGCAAGGCAGTGGTCGTCTTGGAGGTGCATTTGGGGTCGATATCATGTTGGAATACTGCCCTACGGCCCAGTCTCCGAAGGGAGGGGATCATGCTCTGCTTCAGTATGTCACAGTACATTTTGGCATTCATGGTTCCCTCAATGTACTGTAGCTCCACAGTGCCGGCAGTACTCATGCAGGCCCAGACCATGACACTCCTACCACCATGCTTGACTGTAGGCAAGACACACTTGTCTTTGAACTCTAACCTGGTTGCCGCCACACATGCTTGACACCATCTGAACAAATAAGTTTATCTTGGTCTCATCGGACCACAGGACATTGTTTCAGTAATCCATGTCCTTAGTCTGCTTGTCTTCAGCAAACTGTTTGCAGGCTTTCCTCTGCATTATCTTTTAAAGAGGCTTCCTGCTAGGACAACAACCATGCAGCCCAATTTGATGCAGTGTGAGGCGTATGGTCTGAGCCCTGACAGGCTGACCCCGCAACCCTTTAACCTCTCCAGCAATGCTGGCAGCACTCATACGTCTATTTCCCAAAGACAACCTCTGGATATGACGCTGAGCATGTGCACTCACCTTCTTTGGTTGACCATGGCGAGGCCTGTTCTGGGTGAAACCTGTCCTGTGAAACCGCTGTATGGTCTTGCCCATAGTGCTGCAGCCCAGTTTCAGGGTCTTGGCAATCTTCTTTTAGCCTAGGCCATCTTTATGTAGAGCAACAATTCTTTTTTCAGATCCTCAGAGAGTTCTTTGCCATGAGGTGCCATGTTGAACATCCAGTGACCAGTATGAGAGAGTGTCAGAGCGATAACACCAAATTTAAGACACCTGCTCCCCATTTACACCTGAGACCTTTTAACACTAACGAGTCACATGACACCGGGGAGGGAAAATGGCTAATGAGGCCCAATTTGGACATTTTCATTTAGGGGTGTACTCACTTTTGTTGCCAATGGTTTAGACATTAATGGCTGTGTGTTCAGTTATTTTGAGGGGACAGCAAATTTACATTGTTATACAGGCTGTACACTCACTACTTTACATTGTAGCAAAGTGTAATTTCTTCATTGTTGTCACATGAAAAGATTTAATAAAATATTTACAAAAATGTGAGGGGTGTACTCACTTTTGTGGGATACTGTATATGGGAGAAAAATCAGAGGCTTTTTCCCATGCCCTAGCTGTAAATCATGTAAGAGTGGTTTAAAAACAAATAATTTCACATCTCATAGCACAAATCTGAAATAAGAGATCTCATTAGATGCCAAAATAAGGGAGTGATCTACCTAATACAATGCACTTGGACTACAATACGTAGGTCAAACATCCAGACAACTCAAAGACAGAATAAGGGAACATCTATTGCAAATTAAGAATAAGAACACAGAGACACCCCTATATAGACATTTCCCAAACCACCATCAAGGAAATAAGAAAAGTTTCAGCTATATGGGAATTCAAAAAAATTACACTAAATTGGAGGGTATGAAAAAAAGCTACTAATTGCGGAATCCATATGGATATTTAATTTAGACTGTCTTAATCTAAAAGGCCAAAATAAATCTATCACACCTTTTTCAATATATGAAGACATGAAACTTTTCAGTAATAGAATAATGTGTTAACATAATTCTTCAAACCACATGTATGTCCATACTAGTTTTTTGTAGCTCTATGAAAATAAATTACATAAGATCTATATTAAAATTTCCTAATAAACCAATTAGGTATACCAGTATGCTTAACTAACAATGACTCACATTAGTAACATAACTGATAGAATATAATAGGTGTTATCCATTGGTATTGTTTGTCTCCAATATCATTCAATTGTACCCTAGTTATCCATTATGCTTTTTATCTATATATACTTCTTATTTATATATGTTTTTATCTATATATACATTGTTTGAATTTTATATCTATGAACTTCAACCACAAGTATATTCCCCCATTTTTATCTTTATACAATCAATTGCTTTATATATAAACTGTATATGCATTTATCAAAAATGTACAAGTTAAACATATCCCGCAAGTTATTTTACCCCATCCTTTTGTTTTAATTTCAGATTTTAAATGTTTTTATGAAATTTTCAATTTTATATCTTTAAATGTTGTTATATAAGATGTTACACATGCATCCTTTTTTCGTTCTGCTATAACCACAACATATGAAAGCTTTAATAAAACACACTCAATATATAGCTCTCTCACGATTTTATAAATATTCGATCCTATAGCTTTCAATATAGACACAAAGTGAAAACATAGGCGATGTAAACAAACACAATCGAAACCGGAAATGATGCTATTCCGCCAACGGCAAAAAGGAATAATTTTATAAAGCTGGCACTGGTCTTGAGTGTGTATAAGGGAATAATTGACTGATAGTCCAGTGCTACCCCCCAAGAATAACTGATATGAGAGCAAAAAGTTGGAAAAGGACCAACCAAAGTGGGGGTTTAAACCTAAGCACTCTTCCCTATTAGATGAGTAGTAATGATTAGTTAAAATCTATAAACTTTAATCAATAATTATTAAAAGAGAGAATCAAAATTCTCCAAATAACCAAGTCACAATAACTTCAAAATTAAAAATGAGCAATCACCCCCCTGTTTCCTGGCCGATATCTGGAGCCGTCGGCATCAGGGGTGAGAGACATGTGAAAAAGTGTATGTTACAACAAACACGTTTCGGCTGTCTAAGCAGCCTTTGCCAAAGTTTTTAATTTTTGAGAATAAGCAAACCGAAGCCCGGGTGCCACCATATACACCCACAAGCTATGATATGCAACCAATCAGAGGCTACCTGGTCCAACAATGCCCTCATATTAGCCAATCGTGATATAGAGGTTGATTGTCTAATTGGCACTAACATTTGCCGGTCCAGCCCCTCTGGATGACAAATCATAAGAGTTTGTGTATTCTAGGAGCATGTACATACCGCTCTCATCAGCATGATTGGTAGGTGACGTCAGGCCAGGGGCGGTATCCTCATATGGTTATCGTAAACAATATACATTACTGACATCTCAGACCTGACTTAAAGCTCATCATACTATTTCTAACCCACGATACAAGTAAAACATTATGCGGTCTATGTTATAATTTCGCCAAAAGACTTACAAGCTTTGCATACAAGTAAAACATTAGGCGGTCTATGTTATAATTTCGTTGAATGTCTTACATGCGTCTTATACCTAAGGTACAGTGGCACACATGGAGTACTTTTGTTCCGACTTTCTGACATAATTATTTACATCAGAAAATAGTGTGCAAATTAATGTACCTTAACAGTAGCCAACCCAACATGTCGTAGTATGATTAACATAGTATGACTGGTGCTAGGATGAAGAGAGTCAGTTACGTCAGTGATTCAGTGTGTGGTCAGAGATCAATAGGTATATACCATAACGCTCCTTTGTTATGTAAAATCCCCAGCCATCATATGACACTCTCACTGTTGATTAATTTATGTCATAATGATATGATAGTAAATGTAAAGTTGGCAGCACAATTATGTGGCAAATTAATCTAATCATAGTGAGTATTCCAACATCATAATACAATATAAATTCAACATTGCATATGAATCCCATTATCCTAATGGGACAGAACCTCTAACATATGATTTCATGAATTATACCTCCTCTGAGACCCTCATGAGATCTATATTGATATACATTGTTGATGATACTCAAAAATTCACCTTCTCATATCAGCTAGCTATAGATGACCTGTACAGCCATTGTATGACAGTTATCCAATATTGGACAGTGGTTGCAGATTATAGTACCTTATATGATACTACATGAGGTATCATGTCTTTTAAATTTCTTATTATACGCGGATATAGCGGTATAATTTAGTAGTATGAGGAATAATTGCCACAAACAAGACACATTATGAAATGAATAGTGATGGAAATAGGCATATGACCCAGATGAGATTATACTACGAAATTACAGAAATACCCAGTAATTGTTAGCTTCGTACATGCCATTAGGTATGACAGTGTTTAGCTTAAAAATCCAATTAGTCTCCTTTTGGAGTAGGATTTTTCACAATTCCCTCCTCTAATACCTGACTTAAGTTGTTCTAATCCCCAACATTTAAAAGTTGAAGGTTTACCTGTATGGTGTCTGAGAAAATGCCTAGAGACACTAGTAATTTGTTTGCCCTTATCTAGGTCTTTCTGGGCATTACGTATATTACTGAGATGCTCAGTCACTCTGGTACCCAGTTTACGTGTAGTCATGACAATATAATAAATGTCACATGAACATAATCGACAGTATATCACATCAGTGCTTTGACAAAAATTAGTGATGACCTTAAACAGTTCGAGACTAAAGATGACTTCCAAAAATCATATGTTAAGACCAAGACGGAGGTAGAAAAATTTGCTAAATTTATATCTGATAAAAAGGAAAGAAAGATCGATAGAGACCTGACAGATTATGCGCAGGGTAAAGTATACCAGTGGAGTCATATTTCTAACATAAATGTTGATTCTGATATATCAGACAAAGATTATGACACCACGGATGCTGAACTCTCGGATGGTGAGAATCCATCCCGATCTATACTTAGCAAAAAATCAAAACTCCATATTAACATTGGGAGTACCCCTTTAGGAGTAGGACTAGAAGGGGAAGAAGGCATCCAACCCCATACAAAAAGACAAGTACAATTCAGTCAGAAAAATCACTCACACAGTCACAAAAATCAATCTCACAAAAACCAATCACACAAGTAGAATCAAATAACCCTGAAATATTTGACAACAATATTTCTAATTTCAACCCCAACTCTAATTTCAATATCGTCAATCTGTCAGATAAAAATCTGACAGAAACACATATTTCTGCTCTAAAGAGAGGGTTATCCTATGTTCCAACAAGTCAGATTAACAAATTTGAAGCAATAAAAGACAAACATTTATTTGTGAGAAAAATTATGTTAAAAAAATATTTTTCTGATTCTGGGGATCATAACGGGTTATCTATAACAGACAAATCGGCTTTAAATGATCTTATCCTCTAAGGGGAATCTGAAATGAATGACATCACTACTGGGGATGATTGGCGCCATGTTCCTAAACTAAAGAGTTTGTTCCGCCGAGTAATATATCGCCTCAGTCCATTACATTTCTAAATTTAGTTTGTAATGACATATTGACAATACAGGAATCCAAACTTAATACACAGGCTAACCTGTCAAAGTCAGAAATGGAAGCCATTACTAAGATTTCTAAGTGGACTGATGTACAAATTAAAAATAGCAATAAAGGCGGGAACACAGTGATATGGCCAACCACCATGTACATAACAGAAGCCCTTAAACAGCTTAATAATTATAAGAATTATAAGAGACTGTAAGGGAATCCCACAGAAAGTTTTCAGGAAAATTATAACAGATTGATAGATTCTGCTCTAATTCACAAGGTGATTGACAAGAAAGAAAACACGTTCCTCACAATCAGTAATCCAAGGGTAGCCACTTTGTATCTTTTACCCAAGATACATAAAGACATTGCGTGCCCTCCGGGGAGACCAATCGTTTCTGGGATTGGTTCTCTCACGGAAAGAGTGAGCAAATATATTGATGCTCAATTACGGAAAATTGTGGAAACCCTTTCCTCATACACACGTGATACGATGCATGTATTAAACAAGATACAAAATATCAAAATAAGCACACAATCTGTACTTGTTACATATGGCGTAGAGTCGCTGTATACAGGTATACAGACGGATTGGGGCATTAAATCTGTCGCCCATTTTCTTGAGATAGATGAATACCTGGAGGATGAAACAAAAGAGTTTATTATTAAACTGTTGAAATTTATTCTAACACATAACTACTTTGTCTTCGATGACAAATTTTACCTCCAGGTATGTGGCACGGCTATGGGCACATCCTGGCCAACATATACCTAGGCTGGTGGGAAGAGGTGGTAGTATTCCATGCATCCATGAATAACTACACTCAATACATCTCCCACTGATCTAGGTATATAGACGATATCTTGTTTGTGTGGGAGGGCCCGGTTGAATGACTGGAGGACTTTTTCAAAGTATTCAACACCAATCCTTTTGGGCTATTTCTTACATATAAAACTAGCAATAATAAAGTAGAATTTCTTGACCTGACCATACATAAGGAGAAAGATGATTTAAGGACAGAGGCAATCAGGAAACAAACTGCTACAAATAACATACTGCATGCCACCAGCCACCATCATCCCTCTACCATTAGAGGTCTCCCGTATGGAGAATACTTAGGTTAAGGAGGAATTGTACTACCCAGGACTCTTTTAAAAAAGCTGCAATAGATTTGAAGAAGAGACTCCTTGAACGCGGCTATTCAAAAAAACTCCTGGCCAGAGCTTATCAGAAAGCCCTATATAAGGATAGATGGGATCTTTTAAAACCTAAAGAGCACCAGGCATCAGAAACCTTGAGATTTATCACCACCTACAATTGCCAAAGTGAGAAATTAACAACAATAATTCAAAATCATTGGCATATCTTGAAAAGTGATGAAAAATTAAAAGAAATATTACCCGACAAGACCTCTTTTACATATAGAAGGGCTAGAAACCTCACAGACAACCTGACTTCAAGTCATTTTAGCAGAAACACAAAAAAGCGCCTATTCACAAAGGTTCTATCCCCTGTGGACACTGTAAAGTCTGCCAATATATGGTCAAAAAAGACATAATTAAAGACAGATTTGACAACATTTGGAAAATATAAAACGCATATTAATTGTCAAAGCACTGATGTGATATACTGTCTATCATGTTCATGTGACATTTATTATATTGGCATGACTACACGTAAACTGGGTACCAGAGTGACTGAGCATCTCAGTAATATATGTAATGCCCAGAAAGACCTAGATAAGGGCAAACAAATTACTAGTGTCGCTAGGCATTTTCTCAGACACCAAACAGGTAAACCTTCAACTTTTAAATGTTGGGGATTAGAACAATTTAAAGGGACACTGAACCAAAAATTTTTCTTTCGTGATTCAGATAGAGAATGCAATTTTAAGCAACTTTTGAATATACTCCTATTATCAAATTTTCTTCGTTCTCTTGTTATCTTTATTTGAAAAAGAAGGCAACTAAGCTTTTTTTGGTTTAGAACTCTGGACACCACTTTTTTATTGGTGGATGAATTTATCCACCAATCAGCATGGACAACCCAGGTTGTTCACCAAAAATGGGCCGGCATTAAACTTACATTCTTGCATTTTAAATAAAGATACCAATAGAATGAAGACAATTTGATAATAGGAGTAAATTAGAAAGTTGCTTAAAATTTCATGCTCTATCTGAATCACAAAAGAAAAAATTTGGGTTCAGTGTCCCTTTAAGTCAGGTATTAGAGGAGGGAATTGTGAAAAAATCCTACTCCAAAAGGAGACTAATTGGATTTTTAAGCTAAACACTGTCATGCCTAATGGCATGAATGAAGCTAACAATTGTTGGGTATTTCTGTAATTTCATAGTATAATTTGTCTGGGTCATATGCCTATTTCTATCACTATTCATTTCATAATGTGTTTTGTTTGTGGCAATTATTCCTCATACTACTAAATTATACCGCTATATCCCTGTATAACAAGAAGTTTATAAGACATGATACCTCATGTAGTATAATCTGCAACCACTGTCCATTATATTGCATAACTGTCATATGATGGCTGTACAGGTCATCAATAGCTAGCTGATATGAGAAGGTGAATTTTTGAGTATCATCAACAATGTATATCAATATAGATCTCATGAGGGTCTCAGGGGAGGTATAATTAATGAAATCATATGTTAGAGGTTCTGTCCCATTAGGATAATGGGATTCATATGCAATGTTGAATTTATATTGTATTATGATGTTGGAATACTCACTATGATTAGATTAATTTGCCATATAATTGTGCTGCCAACTATACATTTACTATCATATCATTATGATATAAATTAATCAACAGTGAGAGTGTCATATGATGGCTGGGGATTTTACATAACAAAGGAGCGTTATGGTATATACCTATTGATCTCTGACCAGACACTGACTCATTGACGTAACTGACTCTCTTCATCCTAGCACCAGTCATACTATGTTAATCATACTACGACATGTTGGGTTAGCTACTGTTAAGGTACAATAATTTGCACACTATTTTCTGATGTAAATAATTATGTCAGAAAGTCGGAACAATAGTACTCCATGTTTGCCACTGTACCTTAGGTATAAGACGCGTGTAAGAAATTCAACAACATTATAACATAGACCGCATAATGTTTTACTTGTATGCGAAGCTTGTAAGATTTTTGGCGAAATTATAACATAGACTGCATAATGTTTTACTTGTATCGTGGGTTAGCAATAGTATGATGAGCTTTAAGTCAGGTCTGAGATATCAGTAATGTATATTGTTTACGATAACCATATGAGGATACCGCCCCTGGCCTGGCGTCACCTACCAATCATGCTGATGAGAGCGGTATGTACATGCCCCTAGAATACACAAGCTCTTATGATTTGTCATCCAGAGGAGCCGGACCGGCAAATGTTAGTGCCAATTGGATAAACAGCCTCTATATCACGATTGGCCAATATGAGGGCGTTATTGGACCAGGTAGCCTCTGATTGGTTGAATATCGTAGCTTGTGGGTGTATAAGATATGGTGGCACCCGGCTTCGGTTTGCTTATTTTCAAAAATTAAAAACTTTGACAAAGGCTGCTTAGACAGCCGAAACATGTTTGTTGTAATATACACTTTTTCACATGTCTCACCCCTGACACCGACGGCTCCAGATATCGGCCAGGAAACAGGGGGGTGATTGCTCATTTTTAATTTTGAAGTTATTGTCACTTTTTGGTTATTTGGAGAATTTGTATTCTTTCTTTTAATAATTATCAATTAAAGTTTATAGATTTTAACTAATCATTACTACTCCTCTAATAGGGAAGAGTGCTTAGGTTTAAACCCCCACTTTGGTTGGTCCTTTTCCAACTTTTTGCTATCCCGCTAACGTCACTTCCGGCTGTCACAGCCCAAACAGGATTTAAGTACCCAAACACTGAGTAAACTGTAAAGTGAGCATATTTTTATACTATGTATTTTTTTTCCATTTATTTATAAACCAAATCCAGGTACACTTTAAAAAAGAACAGCATGTATGTCACAGCAAGATAACAAACGTTTACAAATAGTACAATCAGCATCAACAATAAGAAATTTGATAAATCAAACAAGAATCAGTTGTTACCGAACTATAGCATCTTCTCTGTTAAAAAACAAGATAATTCAAGTCATTATCTGTCATCACAATATTAACAAGATAATTTAAGTCATTATCTGTCATCACAATATTAACAATATTCCTATTGTCCCTGATTTGGTGATTAACATAATTTTCTAACGAAAATACCCCCTCCAAAAGAAGAGAAATAGAAAAAAATTAAAAAAATTAAAAATAACGATAAGCACAGTTCTATCCCTCCCTAACCCTGAAACTCAAACTACTGTGTCATCCCTTTTGAAACTACAGATTCACTGCTTTGAACTCATATTTGAAAAAATAAATGATACTTCTTATCAGTCCACTAGATGTCTCTTAAGATTATTAGCCAATTAGCAGGGAACACTTCAGTTAAAATCAAGTCTGCAAAGCTATCAGTATTTCTTAAGGGGTATATAATCTGTTTTTGAGTTAGGATAGAATATGTTTTAATCACTGGTATCCAGTCTTAAAAAAATTTTTACATTTGTTTCTCCCCCAATATGTCTAAATGCGCTGCTTCAAAGATAATTTGACATTGAATTTCTTTGAGAAAGAGAGAAAAAGATGGAGCAGAATGTACCATCCAATTTTTAAGGATAAAAAAACTGAAGGGAAGGACAATAATGTTCTGTACTCGTACATGTGGTATTAATGGATTGCAGAATAGTAATGACGCGAATAATTCGCCGGCGAATAGTTCCCGGCGAACATAGCTTGTTCGCGTTCGCCGCGGCGGGCAAACATATGCGATGTTCGATCCGTCCCCTATTCGTCATCATTGAGTAAACTTTGACCCTGTATTTCACAGTCTGCAGACACATTTCAGCCAATCAGCAGCAGACACTCCCTCCCAGACCCTCCCAGCTCCTGGACAGTAGCCATTTTAGATTCATTCTGATCCTGCATTCTTAGTGACAGGAGGGATAGTGTAGCTGCTGATAATTTTATAGGGAAATTGATAGCTAGGCTAGTGTATTCAGTGTCCACTACAGTTCTGAAGGACTCATCTGATCTCTGCTGTAAGGACAGCACCCCAAAAAGCCCTTTTTAGGGCTAGAACATCATTTATTTTTTTTTTAAATTTGCCTGTGTAATTTTGACTGTGAAACATCAGTCTGCTAGTGTAATCTAATTGCAGTTGCCTGCCTGCAGTGCCACCACTCATATCTGTTGTAACAGTAGTGTAAATTTAAAAAAAAACTTTTTTGACTGTGAAACATCAGTCTGCTAGTGTAATCTAATAGCAGTTGCCTGCCTGCCAGCGTGTGTGCCAGGCCCACTTGCCAGCTAGTGCCACCACTCATATCTGTTGTAACAGTAGTGTAAATTTTGTAAAAAAAACTTTTTGGACTGTGAAACATCAGTCTGCTAGTGTAATCTAATTTCAGTTGCCTGCCTGCCAGCGTGTGTGCCAGGCCCACTTGCTAAGTGCCACCACTCATTTCTGTTGTAACAGTAGTGTAATTTTTAAAAAAAAAAACTTTTTTGACTGTGAAACATCAGTCTGCTAGTGTAATCTAATAGCAGTTGCCTGCCTGCCAGCGTGTGTGCCAGGCCCACTTGCCAACTAGTGCCACCACTCATATCTGTTGTAACAGTAGTGTAAATTTTATAAAAAAAAACTTTTTTGACTGTGAAACATCAGTCTGCTAGTGTAATCTAATAGCAGTTGCCTGCCTGCCAGCGTGTGTGCCAGGCCCACTTGCCAGCTAGTGCCACCACTCATATCTGTTGTAACAGTAGTGTCAATTTTGTAAAAAAAACTTTTTGGACTGTGAAACATCAGTCTGTTAGTGTAATCTAATTGCAGTTGCCTGCCTGCCAGCATGTGTGCCAGGCCCACTTGCTAAGTGCCACCACTCATTTCTGTTGTAACAGTAGTGTAATTTTTTTTTAAAAAAACTTTTTTTGACTGTGAAACATCAGTCTGCTAGTGTAATCTAATAGCAGTTGCCTGCCTGCCAGCGTGTGTGCCAGGCCCACTTGCCAACTAGTGCCACCACTCATATCTGTTGTAACAGTAGTGTAAATTTTGTAAAAAAAAAAATTTTTGACTGTGAAACATCAGTCTGCTAGTGTAATCTAATAGCAGTTGCCTGCCTGCCCTGGCGCCGCAATTGCCTCTGGGAACCTTACCATGGGTCCCAGACCGCACGTCTTGTAATTCTCTGTCTGGGAAATTATATATCTATCAAATCTATCTATTTATCTATCAAATCTATCTATCGTATCTATCAAATGTATATTGCATCTATTGATCTATCTATCTAATCTATGTATTTATCAAATCTATCTATCTCGTGGTTGTGCAAATGGACTGTTTGCGGTTGTTTGTGGTGCGTTAAACGGGGAGTTTGGTCTGTCACTGTGAAGCAGGCGTAACCCTTACACTACCTGATCGATACAACATCATACCTGATGTTTTAAAGCACGTTATTCCAAACAATTTAAGAATGTTAGGTGATTTATGCCCTTTATGGATTAAAACTTGACTCTGCATCAACTATGTAATTTTCCGTGGGAGTTTTGCCATGGATCCCCCTCCGGCATGCCACAGTCCAGGTGCTAGTCCCCTTGAAACAACTTTTCCATCACTATTGTGGCCAGAAACAGTCCCTGTGGGTTTTAAAATTCGCCTGCCTATTGAAGTCAATGGCGGTTCGCCCGGTTCGCCCGTTCGCGAACAGTTGCGGAAGTTCGAGTCTGCCGTTCGCGAACGGAAAATTTTAAGTTCGCAACATCACTATTGCAGAATAGAAAGATAATATTGTGCAACGATAAGCTGTCTCTTACTTTATATACTTTATTAACCCAGAATAAGAATTTTTGCCATAATTTATGTATTTTAGGACAATACCAGAACATATGCAAAGTGTTTGCCTTGGGCCATTGGCAACGAGGACAAGCTGAATAAAGCCTTGGGAAATTTTTTAGCTATTTTGGCAGGAGAAAAATAACAATTATTGATGAGTTTTATATGAGATTCTTTCCATGAGTATGATGTTTTAGAGTGACCCAAGGCTATAAAGCTGGATTTGATAATATCTGCATCTAACATTGGAAAAAAAGGTGTTCCAAAAATGTAATAATTTAATTCTATAATACTGGCTTTGCTTAGCCAGCATGATATCATAAAGTAAAGTGATAGAGGTATTGCTTGCCGCAAAGATTTGGACGCAGATGTTGATATCAGACCAGCAGTTTAGATCTTTCTGGCATTCCAAGCTATTTATAAAATGTCTTATTTGAAAATAAGCATAAAGATCTGAGTTAGGCAGACTAAATTGGGAGAGAAACATTTGAGAAGAAAATATATCACCATTTGAGTCTACCATTTGATGGATACATTTTAATCCCTTTTCAGACCATGAACGAAAGACTTTCTGAAAGATACTTGGGATAAATCGAGGGATGCCAATAATTGGTAAATACTTTGAGTATTTATATTCTAAGCTCAACAGTGTATCTTTTGCCATGCTATGACTATATTTTTTAAAAGATATAAGGGATTTGACTTTTGCGGGTAGATTTTGAATAGGACAATGTAAAATGTTTTTTAGAGAGAAAGGAGAATTAACATGACCCTCAAAATCTAACATTACAAAAGTATTTGATTCCGTAATCCAGTCAAGTGCAATCTTTGCGAATGTCGCTATATTATAGAGTTCAAAATCCGGTAAGGACAAACCGCCTGCTAAGTGATTCTGCATTAATCTCTTCAATGACATACACAGTTTCTTACCATTCCAAATAAAGGAATAGAGAACCAAGAATATAAATTTTCCTGTCTCTATAAGCAATAAATAAGGGTAATTTTTGTAGTAGAATTAATACTCAAGGAAAAATTATATTTTTTATAACATTAACCCGAGCGGAAAAACGGACCAAATTCTTAAATCTGTTTTAATCTTTTACCAAAGGGGAAGAAAACTTAATATATACCACATTCCTGGATTTTTATGTAGACGAATTCCTAGATAACTGAAGGACGCTACAGTTTTAAAAGGATGATCAAAGAAACTATTTCTAAGTTTGGATACCCATAATAACTCACTCTTCTCAAAATCAATCTTATAACCGGAGAAAGAAACAAAATAATTAAAAAGTTTTAAAATACGGGGAATCATAGATTAGTTATTTTCTATGAAGATTAATAGATCCTCTGCATATAACAACATTTTAAAAATTGTGCTTTCCAAAAGAGACCCCTTTTAATATATCTCTGAAGGAAATTGCTAAGGGTTCAAGCGTGATATTAAACAATAAGGGTGATAGAGGACATCCCTGTCTAGTGCCTCTTTGAAGAATAATTGGAGGGGAAAGTGCACCATTAACAAGTAAATAGGAGAGAGGTTTATCATAAACATTTTGTATAAACTGTTTTTAAAACCAAACTTCTCTAAGGCCAAAAAAAATGTCCCCCAAAATGGAATTGAATGCCTTTTCGCATCTAGGGTAAGAATTGCAGAGTCTCCGTTTAAGCTATTCCTAACCTTAGGAGATTTGTTCCATGCATAATCTAAAAAGACCTGTACTAAGCGGAGGTTCTTAGATATATTGATTCCCTGAATGAAACCCGTTTGATCTGTATGTATAATTGATTCCATAAGAGGATTGAGTCTAGTTGCAATAATTGCTGTCAAGAGTTTGGACCGAGATTTAAGGACGCCACAGGAATAAGAAGAGCGGCCGCTAGAGACCAGCTTGATACCTAGGCTATACTCATACCTCATAATGGATGAGGTAGAATCACGTGATTGTGTTTCTTTTACTCATCATATGCAATACAGACTGTATACATATTGCACTAGGAGCACCCCCTGTGCGCTTGTCCATCTTTCTGTTTTATAGATTTTGTCTAGAGGATCCTCATTTGGAGGCAAATCTGTTTTTGGACGGAGCTGCAGAGACTTTGGGGATTTAGTGGAACTGGTCCCAGGGATATTGAGAGACACTTAGACCTGTGGACTGTCCTACATCCTGTATTTACTAACTGTAACTACTATTTGTATTTCTCCTATTGTATCCTTCCTTTGGATCAGTGGTGTTGTAAACACTTCTCTTAGATCTGTATATTATACAGTATTTAGTGTATACCATCATATTGCACCTCCTGTCTATCTCATTATAAGCGCTGTTTCTGTTCTCATATATTATATATATATATATATATATATATGCCCTCTCTTTACCTCTCGGACCTTATACGTGAAATGCAAATTACAATTCTAATAAATAAGTGACATTCTGTGAGGAGGACTAACATGTCCAAAAAGCACTAAACTTATTTTTTTACCAGAAGTATGTTCAAATGTTCCACTTCTTCCCTTCTTTTCACTTCTTTTTTTTTCTCTTTTTATGAAGCTTCTCTAAACTCTCTAAAATATGAGCATAAACTCATCAACTTCTCTAAATATGGTAATAGAACATCTATATAGTTCTTGTTATAAAGTTTTGTCTATCTACTCATGAGAATTTATAAACGACATATATTATATATGAATTATAGTGCTAACTCAGTTATTATTTTTCCCTGTTACTATTACAACTTCTACCATGTCATTCAGAAAAATTCTAATATAACACAACCCTCTATATTTAAGTGCTGCAATTAAATTTTCCAAGAGTAAGCATTTACATATCTTTATATATATATACAAACCTGTGTGTACCCTTTAACATGTACCCTTTGTAGCTCAACTTGATTGCACTAATATCAGAAAGTCCAACTTCAGCTTCCTACTAATCTTCATTTAAAGCAACTGTTCCAGACAATGAGGCTCTTACAAAATATCCTGAGACAGAACATGACAGAATGTGAAGCCCATCTTCAGATTTTTGAACAGGCTTTAAGCGCCCAGAGTTCGCTCTTTGGAGGGAGCGTCTGTCACGAACCAATCCTCCAGACTAAAAAGTAAAGGTCTGGGAGGCATTCTACTCGACAGGGCTGTGCGGGGATTTCAACCTGTAACTATATGCTTACTACACTATTTGCTTGTGTGTTGAGCCACAAGCCAGTTCTAGCAGTTTCAAATGCAATAGCATGCAACTTAAAAGATCTGTTAAATGAGCATCACAGAAGCCCAGAAAAAATCCTTTGTTGTAATATCAATTTCTATCATTAAACTCAGCACTCCTGATTTCTTGTTTTCTGCTGTCACATCCTGGATGGTATCCGTCCCTCTAATTTCCTCTGCTGCAGATTACTTCTTGACCACTAGAGGCTCATTCTTTTTGTGATTACTGGTTAATTCCACTTGTCTGGCTGCTCTCCTATAAATGTGCTGTCCCTCCCTTCCCCATTCAGGTGCTCTGGCATTATATGGATTTCTCTGTTTCCAGTCTGTCTGGGAGCCTCTCCAAATTTGTGAGTTTTGTAAGCTGCAATCCAGACCTGTGAGTCTTGTAAGCTGCAATCCAAACCTGTGAGTCTTGTAAGCTGCAATCCAAACCTGTGAGTCTTGTAAGCTGCAATCCAAACCTGTGAGTCTTGTAAACTGCAATCCAAACCTGCGAGTCTTGTAAGCTGCATTTCAAATTTGTGTACTCAGCAACCTGCTATACAAGCCAGTCAGTACTGCTATCTGCAATTGCAAGTCTGTGTACCCTGCAACTTGCTGACATTTCATCAAAAGATATTTAATACATCTATACACACACCAACGAATATGTTCTGAAATCTAACCCTTGGCACGCCAGTCCCACCTCTCTTTTTTTCCATTTAGAGAAAAATTGGCTTCTCACATAGGTCGGCTTACTAAATATAAAGATGGTTTAACACATAAGGGACCAGTAATTAATTTAGTTCTTGGCCTCCCTCGCAATATTGAGAAACAAATCCTCATTAATTACATCTTAATTTGATGAATAATAGATTCTGGTTCCTATTACTGATACTCTCTGACATAAAGTATATGTAATGTTAAACTTGGTCAAAATGTGGGTGAACTACAAAAGTAGATTCATAAGACAACATCGTTTATAGGTAACACTGCATAACCCATATGGCTAAATAATCACTCATAGGCTCATCACAACAGCCGTGAGATGTAAGGACCATAACAGCAAACAGCTGTTAGAAACATGGGCTATAAAAATTAGTAAACATAGCCTAAACCAATGACCATCTACACAGACATGAGGTCAGAACCAATCAATATCAAGTGATTACGATGAACACGTATGGTTTCCCTATATGTAAACAAACCAATAACCAATAGCATTAAAATGGATATGAAGTCATATCCAATGAGAATGGGAAAATTACGGCAAACAGCCGATATTCGAGTATAACTATAAGCAATGTTATCCACATATATCAAAAGATAGCTAATCCTTTTACAGGGAGTGCAGAATTATTAGGCAAATGAGTATTTTGACCACATCATCCTCTTTATGCATGTTGTCTTACTCCAAGCTGTATAGGCTCGAAAGCCTACTACCAATTAAGCATATTAGGTGATGTGCATCTCTGTAATGAGAAGGGGTGTGGTCTAATGACATCAACACCCTATATCAGGTGTGCATAATTATTAGGCAACTTCCTTTCCTTTGGCAAAATGGGTCAAAAGAAGGACTTGACAGGCTCAGAAAAGTCAAAAATAGTGAGATATCTTGCAGAGGGATGCAGCACTCTTAAAATTGCAAAGCTTCTGAAGCGTGATCATCGAACAATCAAGCATTTCATTCAAAATAGTCAACAGGGTCGCAAGAAGCGTGTGGAAAAACCAAGGCGCAAAATAACTGCCCATGAACTGAGAAAAGTCAAGCGTGCAGCTGCCAAGATGCCACTTGCCACCAGTTTGGCCATATTTCAGAGCTGCAACATCACTGGAGTGCCCAAAAGCACAAGGTGTGCAATACTCAGAGACATGGCCAAGGAAAGAAAGGCTGAAAGACGACCACCACTGAACAAGACACACAAGCTGAAACGTCAAGACTGGGCCAAGAAATATCTCAAGACTGATTTTTCTAAGGTTTTATGGACTGATGAAATGAGAGTGAGTCTTGATGGGCCAGATGGATGGGCCCGTGGCTGGATTGGTAAAGGGCAGAGAGCTCCAGTCCGACTCAGACGCCAGCAAGGTGGAGGTGGAGTACTGGTTTGGGCTGGTATCATCAAAGATGAGCTTGTGGGGCCTTTTCGGGTTGAGGATGGAGTCAAGCTCAACTCCCAGTCCTACTGCCAGTTTCTGGAAGACACCTTCTTCAAGCAGTGGTACAGGAAGAAGTCTGCATCCTTCAAGAAAAACATGATTTTCATGCAGGACAATGCTCCATCACACGCGTTCAAGTACTCCACAGCGTGGCTGGCAAGAAAGGGTATAAAAGAAGAAAATCTAATGACATGGCCTCCTTGTTCACCTGATCTGAACCCCATTGAGAACCTGTGGTCCATCATCAAATGTGAGATTTACAAGGAGGGAAAACAGTACACCTCTCTGAACAGTGTCTGGGAGGCTGTGGCTGCTGCTGCACGCAATGTTGATGGTGAACAGATCAAAACACTGACAGAATCCATGGATGGCAGGCTTTTGAGTGTCCTTGCAAAGAAAGGTGGCTATATTGGTCACTGATTTGTTTTTGTTTTGTTTTTGAATGTCAGAAATGTATATTTGTGAATGTTGAGATGTTATATTGGTTTCACTGGTAAAAATAAATAATTGAAATGGGTATATATTTGTTTTTTGTTAAGTTGCCTAATAATTATGCACAGTAATAGTCACCTGCACACACAGATATCCCCCTAAAATAGCTATAACTAAAAACAAACTAAAAACTACTTCCAAAACTATTCAGCTTTGATATTAATGAGTTTTTTGGGTTCATTGAGAACATGGTTGTTGTTCAATAATAAAATTAATCCTCAAAAATACAACTTGCCTAATAATTCTGCACTCCCTGTATATGTACACCAATATAGATAGAGTTTTCAAGTTAAACAAAGTTTTAAAGAATTGTTATAAGCTTTAATGAAAACGAATATATGAATGCAAACACATACAACTTCCGGTTTTCACTCACGCCCCCAATTATGCAAATAGATGTAAGAGACCAGTATACTGTATATGGCTACAAGCTACAGACAGCTATTAGTCTTGATAAAGGCCTTAGAAGAGGCTGAAACACGTTGACTACTAGCTGGTATTATTTTTTCTCTCTATTTTTATAATTCTATTTTTATGTTTCAATGTTGCTTCCTAATGTTTCGGAAAGTGTTCTGCAAGATCAATCCGACAAGCTGACCTTTTCCTTCTTTCAGCAAAGATGCTTCCTCCAGCCGTAGCCTAGCGTAGCCCTTCTTTTAGCTCAGTGTGTAGATTCTCTGGTGGGGGGCCTTGACCGTGTCAGTGGCTCTTCAATCAGATTCGACCATGTGCCGTGGAACATCCAATCGGACGTCAAGATTCATGCTCACTGGCAAATTCATGTCAATGCAGAACAAACGTAATACAGGAGCACCGTTGATGGAAAATGCTTTTAATTCCACAATCTTGGATGCACATGAAAAGTTGTTATACAAACAACAACAAGGGAGGGATGCAGGAGCTCTGGTGGGTCACTCTTCTACCTGCTGACGTGTTTTGGCATTGGTGCCATAATCGTAGCATAGGTATTACCTGTGGCTTTGCCTCTTTATACCTAAAACTGCCCTTCTATTGGCTAAAAACAAACTTGTCATAGTGACTTGACCAGTTCACCTGTCCGCATACATTAACTAACGGCTAGATTTAGAGTTTGGCGTTAGAGGGGGTGCGTTAGCTACACGTGGTTTATTTCTAACGCACAGAGTTTTTTAACGTGGGTATTTAGAGTTTATAAATAACCATCTAACGATACTCCTAACGCGTGTATTTCAGACGCGGAATCCCCCCCGCGTTAGACAGTCTCCCATAGAGATCAATGGAAAATCAAACAAACACGCTTTTTCACCTAACACTCGATCTCGCGAGAAATACGCACAGCTCGGTCATATGACGTATACCACATAATGCACAACAATAACACAGCGCAAATGTCACAACAACAATCACAAAACAAAGCACATAAGCATTACACATTCAAAAGCGGGGGAAAATTAATAAAATAAAATACAGGGAATACGCATATCATTTAAGATGCGGAAATACAGAAAATATCAAAATTGAAAAATAAAAGAACACTCATACACAAGCAAAATACTCGCATTCAATATTAATATATATTAGGACAAACATACATATACAACACTTCACTAATACCACACCATCGCAAATTAACATTTACACATAATACTATGGGACAATGTTATAGAAAACGACCACTATGACATCATCGCATTCTATCAAAAAAACAGGAAAATAAGCCAAGCACCAGGTAAATAGGATTAAAACTTTACATTTTATTTGTAGCAATATAAAGCGGTAGAGAGTATGGGGTAACCCCCACAAAGATAGACTAACGCGTTTCGGCTAGAAGAGCCATACTCATAGTCCCTAAAACCACTAAAACCACACTGACTTAAATACCCAGTGTTCCATTGTGATTGGTTGGACAGTTAATTGAAATTTAAAGGTACATTATCTCCACTAGCTTCAAGCTATATTGTATTTCATTCAACTTATTAATAAATATAAAGATAGCCTTTAGTAATTTCATTAAGTGTCCAATTGGGGGCATAGAAAGATCAAATGTAAACTTGCTTATGTTACAAGAGAAAAACATACACAAAAATTGAACCTTGTAATAGGAATGTGCTTGTCAATTGCAATTCATTTCTATAGAGATCATTTCATCATATATATATATATATTGTCTCTTGTGTAGTACTACATCCTATTGTGGCTCAGAAATAGTTATCAAAATTTAGAAAAGTGAAAAAAATGAAAAAATATGTAAAAAAGTAAAAGTAAAAAATGAGCCTATGACAAGAGATACTTCAATTTAACAAAGTTGTTACAAAGCAATTGAGTTTGAAATGTTAGGTTTTAGGACCATCCTAGCCTTTGTTTAAGGAGGATAATTTCCCACTGAAGGCACATACATCGCATTCTACACATTCCACAAATACTAACTCGAAATGAGCATGCGCAAATTCACACAACTAATACACATTGAACAAATACTAATTACTAACAAAGCACACCTGAACACAATTTACAACGCAAACAGGTACATCATTAAACATTTACACAGGGTATATAAGCACCACACAAGCATGGCTTCTTTGACTGTGTTGCTGGTGGGTTTTTGGAGATTGGAGATTTAGTGCCTTATTGTGAGTTAGTGTGAGAGAGTCAGTTAGTGTTATCGTGAGTGAGTTAGTGGTAGGTAGTGAGAGTTAGTGGGAGCGTGAGTTAGTGGTAGTGTGAGTTAGTGGTAGTGTGAGTTATTGAGAGTTAGTGGTAGTGTGAGTTATTGAGAGTTAGTGGTAGTGTGAGAGAGTCAGTTAGTGGTAGTGTGAGTTAGTGGTATTGTGAGTTAGTGGTAGTGTGAGTTAGCGGTAGTGTGAGTTAGTGGGAGTGTGAGTTAGTGGGAGTGCGACAGTTGGTTTGGGTGAGTGTGCGAGTGCTTTTTCTGCATATTTAACACATTTACACGCAAACACATTCAATACATACATACACTTATCAATAACACTACATACACGCCATACCCCATACCCTCTCATACTACACTCCATACCCCATTCCCTTTCATCCCATTTACTTTTATCCCATACCCCATCCCCATCCCATCCCCTAGTTACATTTAGTTTACATATCCTCCTTTTAGTCTTCTTATACATTTTGTTTATTTAAATACTCCTTACCCTCTTTTATTTATATCCCTTTCACACTTTCAGCACTTTTTTTTGTCTTTTTCATTCTTTATTTTGACCCCCTTTCATTTGATCACACTCACTTTTTGTTTGCTTAGTTGGGGTTTAGTTTAGGGAAGAGATGGAGGAGGGCAGGCAGGAGATTAGTCAGGGGAGAGGTAGAGGGAGGGGGAGAGGAACAGGGCAGGAAGGGTGGCAAGAAGCGGGGGTGGAAGCGATGGGTGGACCCAGCCACTTGGTTCAAGATGAACAAGTGGCTGGGCCCAGTGGCGGACAGAGTAGGGCTTCACAGTCCGGGAAACAGAGGGCATCGTCACAGGGGAAGGCCAAGGCGACTAGGGAGGCGAGGTTTTCTATGGAGGAGAAGGAGGCCCTCGTAGAAGCCTATATGGGCAGGTATAGGAGGCTGCAGCATCAGAAGACCACCCCGAGTGAGAAGAGGAAGCTCTGGCAGGAGATAAGGGATGCAGTTAATGCAGTGGGGGGCCGAAACAGAGATATGGACTCTATTAAACATCGCTACCGGGACTGCAAGATGGATCTTAAAAAAAAATTAACCCGGGAGTCCCAACCTGCCGCAGGAACCGGTGGCGGCCCTGCACTGATAGTTGAGTACTGCCGATGGGAGGAAATGTTGCGTCCCAGCATCTCCAAGGTGGACATAGTCGGTATCGGAGGAATCAATACCGGGAACCTGCCACTCTCATCTGACAGTAAGCTCATTTAAGAATAAATTACCATCCGAATGTATTTTAAGGGACATTATATGCAAACATTTTCTTTCATGATTAAGGTAGACAATACAATTTTAAACAACATTCCAATTTAATTATATTACCTAATTTGCTTCATTCTTTAGATATACTTTAATGAAGAAATAGCCATGCACACGGTGAACCAATCACAGGAGGCAGCTATGTGCAGCTACCAATCAGCAGCTACTAAGCATATCTAGATATGCTTTTCAGCAAAGAATATCAAGAGAATGAAGCAAATTAGATAATAGAAGTAAATTAGAAAGTTGCTTATAATTGTATGCTCTTTCTAAATCAGGAAAGAAAAAACATTGGGTTTCATGTCCCTTTAAGGATAAGATTAATGCTAATACGCTGTTTAACACATTATTACGTAAACGCATTCACAATTACTTTGCGGTTACATTAGTATCTAGGCTATAGGTTAGGTGTGCATTTAAACAGACTGAAAACAAACGCAAAAAAATTCAGATTGACCAGAGATATCACAAACACAGTTTAGAAAATGCGGAAATCGTATTGATTGTTAGATTTCAAAATGGATTAATGAGGCTGCATTTGTAATTGTATCGTAAGCAAAATAATTTAAAGCTTTATTTTGAAATATGCTAATATATACATTTCTTTCTTTTTCAAATATACAGAGTCTGGGGAGGAGGCAGCACAGCAACTACAGGCTCCTCCTTTTCCCCGGTATGAGAGTGGTGGGGATGAATCTCCACCTCGGAGAGAAGAGGCCCCCCTTGAGGAAGAGGCCCCCCTTGAGGAAGAGGCCCCCCTTGAGGAAGAGGCCCCCCTTGAGGAAGAGGCCCCGGAAGCAGATGTAGAGGCCGCTCAAGCACTAGCAGGCCGCCGTGCACCAGCAGGCCGCCGTGCACGGGCACCCGCCGTGCACAACAGGAGGAGATAGCTGAGGTGCGGGTGTTACTAGACTACATAGACCAGATGCGTACCTCCCGGGTCGAAAATATCCAAGGCAGAAGTAGAATTATTGAAGAGCTCAGTGGCATTCGAGAAGGCCAAACCCAAATCATACACATCCTTACTAGAATAGAAGAAGGCCAAAACAGGAGTTTTCAACTACAACAAGAGATTTTTAATTTCTTCCGGGAGGCGCATGCTGGTCTGCCTCCTCCTGCTGGTCTGCCTCCTGCTGGGCCATCTGCTCCTGGGCCGCCATCTGCTGGGCCATCTGCTCCTGGGCCGCCATCTGCTGGGCCTCTTGCTGGGCCATCTGCTCCTGGGCCGCCATCTGCTGGGCCATCTGCTCCTGGGCCGCCATCTGCTCCTGGGCCGCCATCTGCTAGGCCATCTGCTCCTGGGCCGCCATCTGCTGGGTCTCCTGCTGGGCCATCTGCTCCTGGGCCGCCATCTGCTGGGCCTCCTGCTGGGCCATCTGCCGGGCCATCTCCTCCTGGGCCATCTGCCGGGCCATCTCCTCCTGGGCCATCTACTCCTCCTCACCTTGGTCGTCCCAGTACTCTTCCTTCCACTCTTCCCACAACATCTCCGATGAGAACTCGTCGGAGGCGGCAGTTGCCCCTCCCAGAGCCTCAGCCTTGTGGGAAGAGGGGAAGGAAGAGGAAGTAAGTATTTTTTTTTATGTTTATTTCGTTTTTATTTAATGTGTAATGGATAGGTATGTGATGATGTGGTTTTCTGACACTTGTGGACCACACTCTGTATATAATCTACTTCTATGGGACCGGGTCCATGGAGGCAGATTGTTTGCAGAGTGTGGGTTATAAGTGTGTGGACACCACATCATCACATACCTATCCTTGTTCATGATATTGATTGGTTTCTGTGATGTGATGTCCAAACTGTTTCCCTAATCTCAAACAAAATTACCATTACAATTATCCATGATGGCATATGACTATTTGAATGCCAATAACACAGCTTAAAGGGACAGTCAGAACATTATTGATTACAAAGAAAACACTGTATTACGCATTATAGTTTGAAACAAAAACATGGAGAAATACGTGTGACTTATGTGCTTACCCTTGTATCTATGCCTATGAAAAATGACCACTTATTTGTTGTTCTGACATAACAACATTTTAGACAATCAATGATCAATACATGGTAAATATGCTGTATGAGCTCAAGGGGGTCGATCCGATATAAATCGTCGCCCGCAAAAGCCGGCGACGCCAATATTTGCGCGGATTTGGTATCACATATACGGCGTAACCTAGAAGTTACGCCCGTATATTTCTGCCGTCGCCCGCAGTTTTTTGGGCCATAGGCAGGTATACCAAACCCGCGCAGTTTGGTATCCAATATGCAGCGTAAGGACTTACGTGGCGAAAATGGAGAAAACTTACTCCATTTTCACCTCGCCACAAAAAGCAGCCGTAAGAAGCCTTACGCTGACTATTGGAGCCCCGTAACTCCCTAAACTAACTAGAAAATAAACCTAACACCTAACGCATGCGCAATGTCTATCTCCCTGTCAACCGTGATCCCCCCCCCCCCCCCGAAATCCCTAATAAAGTTATTACCCCCTAAACCGCCGCTCCCGGACCCCGCCGCCATCTACATAAACTAACCCCCTACTGTGAGCCTCTAAAACCGCCGCCATCTACCTTATCTATCCCCTAATCTGACCCCTTACACCGCCGCCACCTATATAAAAATTATTAACCCCTAATGTAAGCCCCTTACACCGCCGCCATCTCTATTAAAATGATTAACCCCTAATTTAATCTACCTACCCCGCCGCCAGCTATATTATCTATATTAACCCTAAGTATATTATAGTTAATATAGGTATTACATTATATATATTAACTATATTAACCCTAATTATATTAGGGTTAATATAGTTAATATAGTTACTATAGTATTTATATTAACTATATTAACTCTATCTAACCCTAACTAAATTTATATTAAATTAATCTAATTCATTTATAAACTAAAATATTCCTATTTAAATCTAAATACTTACCTATAAAATAAACCCTAAGATAGCTACAATATAATTAATAATTACATTGTAGCTATGTTAGGGTTAATATTTATTTTACAGGTAAATTGTTAATTATTTTAACTAGGTATAATAGATATTAAATAGTTATTAACTATTTAATATCTACCTAGTTAAAATAATTACCCAATTACCTGTAAAATAAATCCTAACCTAAGTTACAAATACACCTACACTATCAATAAATTTTAATAAACTACAAACATCTATCTAAAAATACAATTAAATTAACTAAACTAAATTACAAAAAAAAACAAACACTAAATTACAAAAAATAAAAAAAAGATTACAAGATATTTAAGCTAATTACACCTATTCTAAGCCCCCTAATAAAATAATAAACCCCAAAAATAAAAAAAATTCCCTGCCCTATTCTAAATTCAACAAATTTCAAAGCTCTTTACCTTACCAGCCCTTAAAAGGGCCTTTTGTGGGGCATGCCCCAAAGAATTCAGCTCTTTTGCATACAACAAATACAATACCCCCCCCCCATTACAACCCACCACCCACATACCCCTATTCTAAACCCACCCAAACCCCCCTTAAAAAAGCCTAACACTACCCCCCTGAAGATCTCCCTACCTTGTCTTCACCACACCGGGCCGAACTCCTGATCCGATCCGGGCGATGTCTTCCTCCAAGCGGCAAAGAAGAATTCTTCCTCCGGCGATGTCATCCTCCAAGCGGCAAAGAAGAATTCTTCCTCCGGCGACGTCTTCCTCCAAGCGGCAGCAAAGTCTTCATTCTTCCGGCGGCATCTTCAATCTTCTTTCTTCGCTCCGCCGCCGCGGAGCATCCATCCCGGCCGACTGCTGAACTTGGAATGAGGTACCTTTAAATGACGTCATCCAAGATGGCGTCCGCCGAATTCCGATTGGCTGATAGGATTCTATCAGCCAATCGGAATTAAGTTAAAAAAATCTGATTGGCTGATTGAATCAGCCAATCAGATTCAAGTTCAATCCGATTGGCTGATCCAATCAGCCAATCAGATTGAGCTCGCATTCTATTGGCTGTTCCGATCAGCCAATAGAATGCGAGCTCAATCTGATTGGCTGATTGGATCAGCCAATCGGATTGAACTTGAATCTGATTGGCTGATTCAATCAGCCAATCAGATTTTTTTTACTTAATTCCGATTGGCTGATAGAATCCTATCAGCCAATCGGAATTCGGCGGACGCCATCTTGGATGACGTCATTTAAAGGTACCTCATTCCAAGTTCAGCAGTCGGCCGGGATGGATGCTCCGCGGCGGCGGAGCGAAGAAAGAAGATTGAAGATGCCGCCGGAAGAATGAAGACTTTGCTGCCGCTTGGAGGAAGACGTCGCCGGAGGAAGAATTCTTCTTTGCCGCTTGGAGGATGACATCGCCGGAGGAAGAATTCTTCTTTGCCGCTTGGAGGAAGACATCGCCCGGATCGGATCAGGAGTTCGGCCCGGTGTGGTGAAGACAAGGTAGGGAGATCTTCAGGGGGGTAGTGTTAGGCTTTTTTAAGGGGGGTTTGGGTGGGTTTAGAATAGGGGTATGTGGGTGGTGGGTTGTAATGGGGGGGGGTATTGTATTTGTTGTATGCAAAAGAGCTGAATTCTTTGGGGCATGCCCCACAAAAGGCCCTTTTAAGGGCTGGTAAGGTAAAGAGCTTTGAAATTTGTTGAATTTAGAATAGGGCAGGGAATTTTTTTTATTTTGGGGGTTTATTATTTTATTAGGGGGCTTAGAATAGGTGTAATTAGCTTAAATATCTTGTAATCTTTTTTTTATTTTTTGTAATTTAGTGTTTGGTTTTTTTTGTAATTTAGTTTAGTTAATTTAATTGTATTTTTAGATAGATGTTTGTAGTTTATTAAATTTATTGATAGTGTAGGTGTATTTGTAACTTAGGTTAGGATTTATTTTACAGGTAATTGGGTAATTATTTTAACTAGGTAGATATTAAATAGTTAATAACTATTTAATATCTATTATACCTAGTTAAAATAATTAACAATTTACCTGTAAAATAAATATTAACCCTAACATAGCTACAATGTAATTATTAATTATATTGTAGCTATCTTAGGGTTTATTTTATAGGTAAGTATTTAGATTTAAATAGGAATATTTTAGTTTATAAATGAATTAGATTAATTTAATATAAATTTAGTTAGGGTTAGATAGAGTTAATATAGTTAATATAAATACTATAGTAACTATATTAACTATATTAATCCTAATATAATTAGGGTTAATATAGTTAATATATATAATGTAATACCTATATTAACTATAATATACTTAGGGTTAATATAGATAATATAGCTGGCGGCGGGGTAGGTAGATTAAATTAGGGGTTAATCATTTTAATAGAGATGGCGGCGGTGTAAGGGGCTTACATTAGGGGTTAATAATTTTAATATAGATGGCGGCGGTGTTAGGGGCTCACTTTAGGGGGTTATAGATATAATATAGCTGGCGGCGGGGTACGGGAGCGGCGGTTTAGGGGTTAATAACTTTATTAGGTTGCGGCGGGGTAAAGGAGCGGCGGTTTAGGGGTTAATAGCTTTTTTATTGTTAGCCTAGTGAGGGGGGATAGCGGATAGAGGGTTAGACAGTGCGGGCTATGTTAGGGAGGCGTGTTAGACAGTGCGGGCTATGTTAGGGAGGCGTGTTAGACAGTGCGGGCTATGTTAGGGAGGCGTGTTAGACAGTGCGGGCTATGTTAGGGAGGCGTGTTAGACTTGTCGGGCTATGTTAGGGAGGCGTGTTAGACAGTGCGGGTGTTTTAAACTTTAGTCAGGTTTTATAGGCGCCGGCAGTTTCTAACGTGCCGCAAGTCACTGGCGACGCCAGAAATTTGTACTTACGCAGATTTCTGGACATCGCTGGTTTGTGAGACTTACGGCACGTTAGCATCTGACGGCGACCTATATGGGATGGCTCGAGTTGCGAGCTGAAACTGCGGGCGACGCCGGTTCCCTCGCTTGCGCCGCAAACTGCGATCGATATCGGATCGCGCCCAAGGTTTTCTATATACAAATTCTCTCAAAATGCCCTCTAGTGGTCAAATTGCATTCTGATTACATGCACTCTTCAAGCTCTAAGAAATGAGCACACGAACCTCATAGGTTTAGCTAGCAAAACAAATTAACCAGAGAAAAATGATTAATTGGTGAGAAACCTTTGATATCATTTATATTACAAAATTTGTTTTTTTAATAATGCAAATCATTATTTGTTTTCTAGACTGTCCCTTTAAAAAAATTACATATGCTAACATATAATATTTGGTGATTGTTGGTATATCTACATGTACTTGTACAAACAAGAAATATTGAAAAAAAGATTTCTATTGACGTGTTAAATAAAGTCTATTTTCTTAAAGAGACATTATTGTGTTTGTTTGTTTTTAGAAAGACATTTGTTTTAACAATGAATATGGTTTAAAGTCCTTTTAGGAGTGACAAAAAAAATATGCTAACAATAATATATTTGGAGATTAACCAATGTGGAACTCATACATGATACAAAAATCAACATTTGCATTAAAGGGACAGTATACAATCTTTTTAACAGAACTGCATGTAATAGACACTACTAGAAACAACAAGATTAACATATACTGATATCAAAATCAATATTAAAAAGCTTTAAACACTTTCAAAGAAAATCGGGTTATCTCTATTGAAAATATAGATGTCAACCCCATTCCAACCGTAAAACCAGACAATACCCCATCATTAACATATGAAAAGACCCTTTACACAAACAGGAGCAAGCTGGAGATGGTACTCACATCAAACTTTGAGGCTTGGCGAGGAGTCTGAAAATTACTTAAATGTTATTTGAACATAAGCAAAAGTAGACATGTATTTGTTAAACAATGGACTATATAACTAGAGACAAAATAAAATATTTTGGTTTTTAATGTGAGTGTATAATGAACCTTTAATAAAATATACGACGAAATAACATTTAGAAGAAGTCGGCATCTCATATATTTAGCATATGATAAAGATAAATGCATATTGATTAATTTATTCTAATACAATAGCGCATATTTATGAATTCGATATCTTTAAAATTAAACACAACACAGTCATTTTTCATAAAAAGGAACATATTGTTGACAAACATATTAAACAAGATGGACTATATTTAGGGATTTGCACTTGCCTCAAAATATCTTATGCATGAAAACATTTTGCTTTCATTCGTTTATTCAACCAGACAGCCAACAAAAGAGAATGTTGTGTTCTTTATCAGCTATGGGTCAACAATGTTACATGATGCACACAATCCATATTCGCCATGGTTTTAAACATGTCTTCTCATTCACAAACGTGTGTAACGTGCCCAAACAAATATTGCGGGACTACGTAATACAATCAGACGTTTTTTACACCTTTGCATGTGACGTCTTAATTAACATGGCGCATCCTTGATCACGTAGGAACGCAATCCAATAAAAGGCGCATCCTTGATCGCGTAAAAACGCCATCCAATAAAAGGCGCATCCTTGATCGCGTAAAAATGCCATCCAATAAAAGGCGCATCCTTGATCGCGTAAAAACGCCATCCAATAAAAGGCGCATCCTTGATCACGTAAAAACGCAATCCAATAAAAGGCGCATCCTTGATCGCGTAAAAACGTCAGCCAATACAAGGAATCATTGGACAGCCTGGCAGGTGACGTCTTAAGCAACATGGCGCATCCGAGATCGCTGAAAAACCGCAGCCAATACAAGGACTCAGTTGATAGCTTGGCATATCAATAAGAAACGTATTTATATTTTAGTAACTAGTATGTGTCTATATTGCTATCTAGGAATGTCACGATAGATAACGAAATACTGTGATCTATAGAATAGAATACATTATAGAAAATAAGGAGATATTTCATTAGAAGCAAAGGATTTATAACTAAACTATTTAGCAAGCAGCATGTTTTAAGTACAAATGAAATCAATATTGGTTACACGATTATGTACGACATTGCAATTTGAAATATATTGTAACAATAAATGAAAATCTTTGGATTATTGTGTTTCCTGTCCCTTTAAAAGAAAATTAATGCTAGGAGATGCATTAGTAAAATAGGGATGTGTTAGATATTATATGTTAAAGGGACAGTCAACCCCAGAAATTGAATTTTCAAAAATATAGCTAATCCCTTTATTACAAATTACTCATTTTTTAACAACAAACACAGTTATATATTAATATACATTTTACTTCTGTTATTATCTTGCATCTAAGCTTCTGCTGACTGCCCCATTATTTAGGTTCTTTTGACAGACATGCAGTTTGGCCAATCAATGCTCACTCCTAGGTCACTTTACGTGCATGATCTCAATGTTATCTATATGAAACATGTGAACTAATGCCTTATAGTAGTCAATATTTTTAAAACATTAGAGGCAGTCTTCAAGGTCGAAGAACTTAGCATATGAACCTCCTCTGTTTACCTTTCAAATAACAATAAAAAGAGAACAAAGCTAAATGTTGAATAAAAGCAAATTAGGAAGTTGGTTAAACTCGCATGCACTATTTAAATCATGAATCATCTTTTTGGACTTGACTGTCCCTTTAACTATAGCTATGGTGTATATCTTTAACATTTAAAATATACACATGAGAAATACATATGCCATTGATGTTTTAAGATATGTTTAGATTGTTTTGGAATAACAATAATGACACATGTATTGATCAAACGTGTCACTTATTCAAGTTGAAATATGGTCAGCCTACCTCTAGCC